>NC_048419.1:2492295-2584391 GCF_013103735.1 Etheostoma cragini | reverse complement strand
CCCCCTCCTTGTCCATCCCTCCATCACCATGCCCTGGTCACCTCCACTCACCTGTTCTATCTTGGCAAGCCATTCTTTATTGCGGGCCAGTTCCGCCATAAAGGCCTGGTGCTTCAGCCACTTCCTGTGTAGCTTTTGAGCCTCGTCCCGCGCTATGTCTCGGGCCATCAGCATCTTCTCTTCCACCCGCTGTCCCAATCACTCAGCTAGGGGAGACAAAAATAGCCACCATCAGGAGCCCAACGCTCGAGCCAGCCCTTCTTCCCCCTTTTCCCACAGGACGTCCTGCTCTGCCTCCTTTACGCAAGAGCCACCCGCTCTGCTCTGCTCTGCAGGGGCCTGGGTACCTGTGCTGTCACCACCCACCCCAACCCCCACCAGGCACCCTTTCCTGGAGAAAAAAAATCAAGATAAGCACCTCAGCAGCAGTGGTAGCAATGGAAGCACTCAAGCCCTTCCTTTGGGTCGCCCCTGGGTCCTCATGCCCTACTGTTTCATGGGTCTTGCGGTCCTGATGCTGCAGTGCCTGCTAGCCAGTCTCAGAGAAGGCAAAAAACAAACCAGCGAAATAGAGAAAATGCGCCAATGACAACACTGGTAAAGAATGACACACACATCCAAGATTCCTTACGCACTGTAGGTTATCTTCTAGTTTCAAATGTCGATTACAATCCAGCCATCAGGAAAGGTGGAGATGTAGCATAGCCATGGAAGAATCTTTCAGCCAGGGCAAACCTGACCATCCACCACTAGCCAGTCCCGGTCAATCTGTAGTCCGGTCTGCTGATGCTGTAGACAGGAGGAGGAGGAAGAGTTGGAGTGGGAGGAGCAGGGTGAATGGGACGCAGAGGCAGTGCAGAGGAGGCCGGATAACATAAGCTATCTGCTCTTGAAATGCATCGTTCCCACCGCTGTAAAGATGCACACGTAGGCTGGTGTGAGATAGCACACTATTTTCTCTCCTTAGTTCCCCTTCCTCGTGTCCCCGAACAGCTCAGCCGCGGTTGGTGCATGCTGCTGCAGTCCTTGCCTCTCAGCTACGCTCCTGTGTGTGTATGTGTGTGTTTGTTGTGTGTGTGTTGTGTGTGTGTGTGTGCTTGCGTAAGTGTATGTGTGTGTATTGTGTGTGCGTGTGTGTGTGTGCCATCACAATCAGCACTGCAGTGCCGGAGTAGAGAGAGAGAGAAAGAGGGAGAGAGAGTGAGATGGAGGGGAGAAAGGGGGGGAGACGGCAAAATGAGAGGGGGAGAGGGAGACAGGGAGAGGAAATGGAGAAAGGGGGAGCACCAGAGCAAGATAGGAAGGAAAGAGCAAGTCAAAAGAGGGAAAAGATGGTGTTGGTGGGGGGGTATTGAAACAGAGAAAAGGAAGAGAGAGTCTGCGTCATCCCTCAGTGTCACTAGGGACATTTCTCTGCACTAGAAATGACTGCACTCGGAGCGGGATTTGGGAAGGAGGGGGGAGGGGGGAGGTGTCGTTTTAAAACAGCTGAATGAGAGGGAAGGAGGATGCCTGCACACATGGTCCACGGTGCAGCTGACTGATCCGGATCACGCTCCCTCTTTAAGGGGATCTGCATGTGATTCTCCTGCTGCAAATATGGCAATTGGGTACAGAGGGTGCACACATACCGCTAATACCCCCCCAGGTCTCAAGTATTTATAAAAAAATGACAATTTGATGTTATCAAAAAATGTGTTATTCTCAGTTTTGGTCTCTGTTTGTGCTGGGGCGTTATATTTTTTCAATGTAGCCTATATACTGTGCTTTAAAAATAAAAATAAAAATGTGACCAAATTGAGTCATCATAGCATCTAGAGGTGATTCAAGTTTCATGAGGTGAGAGTAAAATGGAGCACTACCCTAAACCACCAAGTTTTGTTGTTCAAGCTGGTAGTATATTGTATGTTCAGAATTTAAAAGACTAGTGCCGCACCCGTTGAAAACATGCCTGTTCAGCTTTCTCAAGAACCCCGTATCCAAACTACTTCATAGTTGACACTGTTCTACCTTGGATCCTGAGCAATACACCTGCCATCACATAGATGTGTCGCACGCCCAAGTCAGGGCTACTCGCAGTCATAAACACACTTAGTAAAATACAATCAGGGGAGGCATTCATTTCCAAATAGACATATTAGCTCAATTAGCGTTACTGGTATATATAAATATATGTAGTATATATAAGTATGAATGGCACTGCTCCTATAGGATATTCACTCATGCTCGTTGACTCCATGTGGAAGAGAAGTAGAGTTTGGTTGTAATCAAATGGCAACTTTCGGTTCTAAGAAATAACACAGAAATGCCCAAAACTGCAGTTCATAGAGTGGCCAACTGAGACCGGCTCCAAAAGGGGGTCAGTTTCCCAAAGACCCCCCATATTAAAACGCCCAACTTGCACTGTCTATGATAAACATAAACGCTGCGAAGACACACAAGTATGTAAGCCAACCTTGATGAAAACGTAGTTTTTGTCTGTCAAGTCCAAACCCTTAAAGTGATCACATAACCCAACAAACCTGATGATACTGGGAGGAGCACAAGGTTAGGCCTTTATTTGATAGGACAGCTTAGACATGAAAGGGGAGTGAAAGAGGGAATGACATGTCTGCAACCGCTGCGGCAGGGACTGAGCCTCTGTTCATGGGGCGCACGCTCTACCAGGTGAGCTACCCAGGCGCCCCGTGGGGCTGTAGTTTACTACACTAATGCTTTGACCTCCCCGAAGGCCTGGGTATTGCCAATAAGTTATAGAATCAATTTCATTCCTAATCACAAGGTCCAATGTCGATTACTTTTCTGATTCGATTCAATATAAATTAGGTTAGGGAAATTTCCGTTACAATACCAGTATTGCTTGGATATAAAAGAGATTCTCAGAGAGAATCCTTTGTTGTAAATTGTAGCATACTTTCTAGCAAAGATAGCATGCTATCTTTAGCATACTTTAGCATACTTATATTTAAACAGTTGCACATTTAGTTTTTTCCGATCTTGTATATACTTAAATATTTGTTCTTACATTCTTATATTTTATTCTTATATTTTGTTATTATAATTATTATTATTTCATGTATATTGTATGTATGTATATTTTGTGTGCTGCTGTAACACTGTAATTTCCCATTTTTTTGGGATCAATAAATATCTATCTATCTATCTATCTATCTAGAAGCAAGATGCAACCCTCAAAAAGTTGTTATATTACACCAGGTTAACGTTCATATTAAGAGCTGAACCCCAATGGTGGTGAAAAGGCATTTATAAAAAGAATGATTGTGTTCAGTGTTTGGTCATCTCTTGTTCTCTGTGCAATGTCTTCAAAACATGGTCCTAAAATTCAGTGCTATCTTTGTTAACTTCCTCCCACTGAATTTGAAAAAAACCCTACAGGTAAAATTCCCACCAGCCGGCCACTAGAGGCTGCAATGTCTTTTACATCCACAACAGGAAAGTATCAGTCACAACAAACGTATGCGTCTGGTAGCACCAGAGACACAAAATAACCCCCCAAATCACAGAAACAGTGATTATTTTTCATAAAATTTGCACTTTAGGGGAAAATATATATTACACACACCTTAAACACAGATGCTGAAGCCTCGTTCAGCCTCTCTCTCTCTCTCTCTCTCTCTCTCTGAGAAGCGTCAGATGCTAAAGCCTAGTTCATCCTCTCTGTCTCTCTCCCGTTCTCCCTCACTCTGGGAAGCATCAGATGCTAAAGCCTAGTTTAGCCTCTCTCTCTCTCTCTCTCTCTCTCTCTCTCTCTCTCTCTTTCCCTGGGATGTATCAAATGCTAAAGTCTAGTTCAGCCTCTCTCTCTCTCTCTCTCTCTCTCTCTTTCTCTCTCTCTGGGAAGCCTGACCTGTGACCTGTGAACAGCCCGCTGTTGTCTGAGCTTTCCCTTTAGTCTCATCCTACCACAACACTGTGTTTTTGGAAGTTCCACCACTAGAGCCATCCACAGATACAGGTAAGCTTATTAATTCACTGGGCCTTCCACGTGTATGTTTGATATTAAACATGATGATATCTGAACATGTAAATCATTTTTATTTTAATAGCTTAGTATTGTACGCACCATCAAAAGGTTTGTGTAAAGGACCTTGGGCCGCCCTATATGTTATTGTAGGCCCAGTTTAATATGCAACTTCATTTTATACAATATTAGTAGGGGGTCCATGCTCGCCTCTCTTTCAAGTTTGCAATAGGTTAAATCAGTCAGTTAGAAATCATTCAGCATAGCAAGAGGTCAACTGCACTGGGACTAGATGTTTCCATCAGGTTTCTGTCTCAATCACAGAGGCTTTTACTTGATAATTAGGAAAATAGTTGGAATCTCACTTTCTTCACTAATGTCAAAAATGTACCCTTGACTATAACGGCATGTGTAACAAACTGTTACGTCACCTATTTATTGTGAAATATAGCAAACAGAAACGTTTTAGCCACCGTCGCATGCCAATCAAGCCCGGGCCAGTGCGTCAATTTGAGTAACATGACGTCATTGCGTAGGGAATGTGTTACAGTAGGCTGCTCTAAAAAAACATATTAGATCAAAAATACTAATCCTTGCTATTAAGTCCATCAAATACAAATGACAAAATAGCTTTTTTTGCATTTCAGAGGCGTATTTTAAATACATTTATCCGAAACACCGGCCACTCTAATGACATAGCCTGTATCAACAAAAAAGATGCATTTGTTGTCCATGTCAGTTGATTATGAAACAAAGCAATAGTAGACTTTAGAGTTAACTGCTGGGCAAGAAAAACTTCAGTGCAACATAATGCAACACACAAATCAAAAGTATTTATACTTAAAAATATCTTTAAAACGTAATGATCAAATTACTAGGACGGACTGTATTGTCAGCAGCTTTGGTTAATGTTGAGATTGTAAAAGTAGGCCTATAATTATAATAAGTTGCAAAAACGGTGTCTCTAAATAGGCTACATCCATGGTGTGTGTGTGTTTGTGTGTGAGAGAGTGACCGTTTTGCCACTAGAGGGAAATCTTCCTACCAATGTTTTCTGTCCTGGTAGCTGACCTGACCAGGGGAAGACGGAGAGTATGCATTGATCAAGGTTTCTGCTCCTTAATGCATTCAAACGTTAAAAATGATCTTTTCTATATCACGTGAACGTCCCCTACACGTTCAGCCAATGGTGCGCTCCCTATTTGTTCTGTGTGTCGACATTTATACTTTATAAATCCACCCAGAAAGGAAATGCAATGTGCGACGTCCTCTAAAGGTTGCTACGTTAGGATGACGTTAGGGGAACGTCCTCTAAAGGTTGCTACAGTTGCTACAGTCTATGGTCTTAGGACCAGGAGACAGACGGACTCGAAGAAATAGCGGAACTATAGCGTTAGCGTAGCAACATAACCGGACAGTTTAAACCGGCGCTCCCAAGTAGCCTCCATGACAGGTAACAGTTAACAGCATCCAAGGTAAACAGATTTTTCTTTCTGGTAATGTGCGTTATAACCATAAACAGTTAGGTCATAACACCCAGTTGTAGTGACTTGGAGACTTTAATGTCAAACCACCACGACAGAGTGCTCTCCGAAGCACTTCATTTGAATTATACGAGGCGAACTAACCTGTTTCATTGTCAACGTTAAAACATGTATTTTTCAGAAACTAAAATAAAATACATTCGGGAAAGCTTTTGATAGTTATTTCGCTGAAATTAGTTTACCCATTCAACGAAAGAGGTGTACAGTAATCCAGTATTCTAGCGAATAAGTGTAACGTTACCGGTATTGGGACAACTGTAACGCTAGCTATAGCGAAGTCTTTTGAACGGTAATAATTCATACATTCTTATATGACTTTTTTTGCCTGGCGGAGGCTGAAGAGAGCATTTGGAAATTATGAACTGAATTAAAACGACGCATTTAAGTGTGTAGGTAATTGAAATGTGCATTAATTGTTCAAACATTGCATTTATTTGTATTAGTGCACTAACAACAGCGAACTCATTCAGTGTCTGTAGTAAAATGTTGCATAATGTGGCATAACAATAGAGGTGTGTGCGTGCGCGTGTGTTTCAGTAGCTCTGCAGGCAGGTCCCAAGTAAATGGGGTCTGGTGGCTGGAGGATAATTTGTATTATTTTTAATTTTTACTGCCAGCCTAATTTTTTCTCCTTCTTACCTTATGTTTGTTAGTATCTGTGTTTCTCCCTACCTACCATTTCCTTGGTAACAATAGTATATGAAAAATTATTAGACCTTCTTTTTGGCCACCCTCAGACTCTTAAGAAGGTGCAGGTCCAGAACTGCCGAACGTTGCCTTGTGAACAGGTCCTGTCCAAATGTTAACATGCAGGACAGAGAAATGGATTTACTGATTTGGTATGGAGGAACTTGACTGGCCTGCAGAGAGTTCTGACCCACTCAGCCACACAACAACACCTAACTCCGTCAGCTCGGTGTTTCCTTCCAACAGCTGAAAAGTAGCCGACAGTGATGACAGACAACTAACAGACAGCATCTTTGAAAAACCTGCTATTGATCTCTTTTGTAGTTGATGTTGGCCTCACTGTCCACGATGATGTCACATGGCTTTAAGAGCAGTAAGCAGGACTACACCTTTGGACCATGGACAGTTACTGCTGCCAGAAACCACATCATGAAATCCAAAGACATTGAACGGTGAGGTGTTCCTCTAACAGTAGGTAGCAGATATATGTAACTGTCTGCCTTTTACTTGTTAACCTCTGTTGGGCCCTCCAGTGGGTTCAGCTTTCACTCATGTTATGCTCCCAGGTATGTTTATTACAGCAGATCATACTTTTTTATTACATTCTAAGTGTGAATACAATAATTAGCCAAAAAAGGACACACAAAAATGTGATACTGTGTCTCTGAGTACTGCATGGGTCCAGTTTTGCATCTTGTACCCTCCTAAACTAACCGCAGAGCAAAGGTACTGGTATTGTGGGTTGACGTTTTGCATTGTTGACATATCGGGTTAGATACAGGAAAACGATAGATAGATAGATGGATATATAGATAGATAGATCTTTCTGAATCAGAATTTGGTCAGCAGCTCTTTCGCAGTGTGTCACCGTCAGGCACCGCCTAACAGGAGCCTGGGTCTGCCTGAAGTGGTGGTTTTTCCTTGCCACTGTTGCACTAAATGCTTGCTCTTTGGGGAATTATTGGAATTGTTGGGTCCTTGTAAATTATAGAGTGTGGTCTAGACCTACTTTATCTGCAAAGTCTCTCAAAATAACTTTTTGTTTTGATTTGATACTATAAATAAAATAAAATTGAAGTGACACACCAAATCCTCATAAAATAATTACACATAGAATTACAAAACAGACCCATGAGCCATGCTATATTTAAAAAAAAAAACCTGCACATGTCCACATCAACCATGTAACACACATAATTGATAGAAAATAAAGTCAACTGCAATGACCAAAGTATTACACACAGCACATTCAAAGAAGCTGACAGGGTTGTTTTCATTACTTAGAATTCCTTGTGGGGGAAACAGAAACTACGCACTATGGCTTTAAAGGGTGAAAGGTGTTAGCCAAATATTTGTCTTTCCCAGGTTAGCGGAGGAGATGAACATGCCCTCCCTTCCAGAGATGATGTTCGGTGACAACATCCTGCGCATCCAACACACAGAAGGCTACGGCATTGAATTCAACGCCATCGACGCCCTTAAGAGAGTCAACAACTTGGAGGACGCTGTCAAGGTGGCCTGTGCTCAGGAATGGCAGGAGAGCAGGCAAGACTAACAACCCAGCTGGGGGATGGTTTTGTTAACTTTTGATATGTCAAAGCTGTCATGTGTTACATAGCCGAAAAAATGTTCAGAATTTAAAATCTATCATCTGGCCACCACAGGACATTGCAGATATTCATGTCAGAGCAACTTAAAGAAGGAAAACTCCAGTGTGATAATAATGTTGTTCTGTGTTGGAAAATGATGTAAAAGATCTATAAAGCCGTTCATTTCCTGACACAAAGCATGTCACCTAGATTTTTAACATGAGTCTCTGTGATCTTCTAGAGCTGACTCTGAACATTCCAAGGAGGTGATGAGACCTTACGACTGGACATACACTACAGACTACAAAGGCACTCTTATAGGAGAAAGTATGCAGCTGCAGGTGGGTCATATCCATTCATTCAGCCTTCTAAGAGGTCTAAGGCTGAAGCTTTGGCATATTTTGGTTATAATAAGAATGCCGAAGGACAGTTAATTGAAGATAGTTATCCTGTATGCAGAATGTGCAGGCATTGAACACACTTAAAAAAAAAATACTGCAATAATACCCAAAAACTGTGATAATTTTGGTCACGATAACCGTGAGGTTAAATTGTCATACCGTTACATCCCTAGTTAGTAGCTTAGTCTCAGAACAAAACGTGAAATCAGGCGGCAAAATGTTAGTGTCAGTGCTAGTGTCGCCAAAGGTCTCTGTTAGCGGCCATTGTGACGGCAACACAACCCCACAGATTCCAAACCAAAACGGGTCAGAAGTGTTTTCAAATGTCTCTGGTTTAGGGGCTCGGAAACACCATTGCAGGTGGAATGAAAGGGGGACACGCAAGAGCAGGGGAAATGAGAGGGGGAAACGCCAGAGTAGGAGGAATGAGAGGGGGAAACGCCAGAGTAGGAGGAATGAGAGGGGGAAACGCCAGAGCAGGGGGAATGAGAGGGGGAAACGCAAGAGTAGGAGGAATGAAAGGGGGAAACGCCAGAGCAGGGGGAATGAGAGGGGGAAACGCCAGAGTAGGAGGAATGAGAGGGGGAAATGTAGCAAAAGATATTTGTTTTTTAAAACCAAAATGCAATGATGTAATTGTAGCCTAAAGTTAAAATCAGTTTTTCCAAGTTCAGAGCGAGCTCGTGGAACATGAAGCCAAAGTCAGCAGAGCGAGTCTGCTAATGTCCCTCTGAGTAACAGAGAAGGTCCTTAAGGTAGTTTTGTTAGTTTTCCAACAAGAGGTTTAAAGAGATTCAGTAATGGAATGGTGCACAGTATATTCAACGCCTTTTTGTTATTTTTGTTATGTGTATGCAATTTATGTGAGTTTTTGATTTCCACCTGTGGTTTATGTGAAGGTGGTGAAGACGACGGAGCGTATCGACATGGAGAAGCTCAAGGCTCGGGAGCAGATCATGTTCTTCGATGAGGTGCTGCTGTTCGAGGACGAGCTGCACGACCACGGCGTCTCGATGATCAGCGCCAAAATTGTGAGTGCTGCGTTGATGTTAAACAGCTGATACTATCGATCAAAACGGCGACCAGATTTAGTGACATTGTTTTCCCATGGTTTATAAAAGACTTAGATGCGCATATTTGGTGGGGAGGTTTAGGTAAAAATAAGTCTCTTTTAGAGACTTATGGGTGATTTGTGGTCTCTTTAGTTATTTGGCGTCTCTTTGTAGTCAGTTTGTGGTACTTTTGAGTCTATTTTTTTCTTTAAAAAAAGAAAGACATATCATTTCGGACCATTATTATCACCATAACTGTGTCTGAAGCTGGAGCAGATAATAATCAATAAAAAACTCTCAGAAGGCTTCAAGACAAAACACACTAAAGAAGTCCAACTCCAATCCTTAGATCTGAGAAAAGTCTTTTAGTCACAGACATTGGCTTAGATGCTGTCCAAATGGCTCAGGTGCTGCACATAAACCTTATATTGGTCTGGAAAAACATGATTTAAAAAAAAAAAAGAGAGAGAGGGGGGCAGGCTGGATTCAAACCCGGGACGCTGCATTGAGGAGTAAACTTTTACATACCAACTCTCTACTAACTGAGCTAGCCAGGCACCCAGGAAAATCCTGATTTAAGAGGAAGACACAAGGCCACAGTCTGTGTAATGAGTGCGTAATTGCGGCAGACTGCTCACCTTTTTTGACCTTTAATTAATTCAGGGACGTTTCAAGGAGAGCCTGGCTCTCACAGTTCAACACATTCACACCTAAAAGCTGCCCATGGATACAGAGCCACACCCACCAGAGGGGAAAACAATCTGCGCCACAAAATGCAAGCTTAAAAACATGCAACTTTTTAGCAAAGAAATGCTATTTCCTTTTGCATTTCTGTAATATACTGTTGCATGCAAAAAGGAATATGTGTAGTGTAACATGTTGCTGTGTGTCTTGTTGCTGATCTAGAGGGTGATGCCCACCAGTTTCTTCTTGTTGCTGCGTTTCTTTCTACGAGTGGACGGCGTGCTGATCCGAATAAATGACACACGACTGTATCACGAGGCAAGTTGGTTTCCTCCAGCCAGGACAATGTGTGCTGAAGCAATCCACACTGACTAATGGGAAAAGTTCTAATGAGGGGTAATGATGTTTTTGATTCCAGGCAGGGAAAAACTTCATGCTACGAGAGTTCAGCACGAGAGAAAGCCAGATAGCAGAACTGAAGGTGAGCTGAGACACAGCATGCACTCACTAAGGCTTTTGTCCCAAATTTGATTCTTTTCGCACTACAGAGGCAGGTTTTACGTTATGTTTGTTGCAATTCTAGAAGTATTGCACATTGATAGTATTGAGTATTGCAGTTTTCTTTTCCTTCTTTAACAAAAACAAAAGTTGAATAATACACTTCTGGACAATATATCAAGAGACATTTCTAAAAACTGATTGTTTTCCAAGAAGAACGCGCATCACATGTCCGTCTGATTATTATTTGTGAAAAACGTAACATGGGTTCACTGCATAATCTGCTTTCAGTTTGTTTTGCTAGAAACGGATATGATGTAGTCCTTATTACAGTATAAAAAGAAAATATTAAGGTGAATCATTGGTAAAAAAATATTGATTCTAGGGAAAAGAACTGCTCATGCTTCCCAAGGCACAATAAATGATCATTGTGTGGTGATGAAGTGGGTGAGACTAGGCCAGCGTATTGTAAGCCTGGAGGCCCACCAGGCGTAAAATGCCACTGGGAATCAAAACATTTTTTTAAAGATTGATTTTGGGCATTTTAGGCCTTTATTTATATTGCACAGCTGAAGACATGAAAGGGGGAGAGAGAGAGAGAGAGAGAGAGGGAGTGAGTGAGTCACAGGTCTGAGTCAAACCCGCGGCCGCTGCATCAAGGGGTTCACCTCTATACACAGTTTATATGGGCACGCGCTCTACCAGGTAAGCTGCCCAGGCGCCCTGAAATGTTTTCAAGAGTGATTTAATTTTTCATATTACATTTAGTACTGACAACTTCCTAGCTTTTTCCAGGAATATCAACTGCATCTCCTGATCTCCACCAGTGGATGGAGTTGTTTTGTGATTCACATATGGTGGGAAATAGAACACTGTAAACCCTGATTTAATTGTAATTCAACTTTTTAGTGGTCACTACTCATTCTTTCATGTTTAAAAAAAACAAACTTTCATTATAAATCACATTAGTTGTTGATAATAATCAGCTTAAGTATTCAGTCCACAGATCATGTTGAGCAGAGATAACTATGGATCTTAAGTTTCTGAATTGGGGGGGCAGGGTCATTTGAACTGTTCTGTGCTGAAGCGGTGCAAATGCTCATGGGAAAGAATATATACTGTGTTCTGAACGGTTTTCAAGGACAACCTGAGGGTTAAACCTGTTCCTCTCTCCTACAGAATGTCCCTGCTGCACTGTACACAGAACCCAATGACATCGCCCAGCACCTAACGCTGAAGCTGACCGAGTGTGAGAAGCTGGAGTTTCCTGTAATGCAGCCTGGGAGCTCTGTTAATGACGTCCTTCCGTGACCTGTATACCACATTGATGTGTTGCATGGTGAAAAAATGGGAACAGTGTTCCAGAAGCACATCCTTAATCTTACAGTATCATAACAACCATTGATCTTCCCTGAAGTAACTCTACAGGAATGTTTTTTATATTTGACCACTATGGTGTGTTCTTAAAACTCAAACACAACCTGACTTGTAATATCATAGTAACTTTTACCCCCGGTTAAATACTTCGGTGAAGCTTTGTGCTCTGTTCATATTTGAACTGATTTTGTTTTATGAGACATTTTTTTCACTTCCAAAATTGATCGTCCTTTTGACATAAAAGACCTAGTAGGTAGGGTAGCTGCTTCCGTGCTTGTAATATTAGTATGTTGCTAATGTGTTTGTAAAAAAAATAAAAAATGAATAAAAAAAAGTAGCTACACAAAACAGCACTGTATTTTCTGAAGTCATCAAGAATTTCTGTAAATATGTCTGCTGTATTTTCTACGGTGACTTACGGAAGGTGAAAAAGCTATTTGTGAATATATCTTCGATATGGTCAAATAAATTCTGTTTGTGCAAATGTAGCTAACGGCCACCTGCTTGTGCTGCATTCTTGTTTTTGTTTGAGGATGTTCATAGTTGGTTTTCTTGTCCAAAAAGGGTTGATGATAATTGTTTAAAGTGCTCATATTATGCCTTTTGGCTTTTTATTGTGTTATATATCTTTTTGTGCATGTTATAGGTATGCAAAGTGAAAAAGCCCAAAGTCCCCCCCAAAAGGACTTACCATCAGAAAATACTGATCACAAACTGCTCCACACAGCTCTACTGTAGTCCAGCCTTTACCTCAGAGACAGACGTATCTCACTTTGTCACACACTATAATGCTCACCTAGCTGCTAGCGTGGCACTCCCTCATACTCTGCTTCATCATTGTCCATTAATCACAAATCTCTCAGGATATGTCCTCATAAGTACCTGAACCACGCCCTTAAGGTTTGATTCCAGTTGACTACCAGGGGGCACTATAAATGCAAACAAACTGCAGGTGATATAGCGCAAATCAGGCTATAAATGACTAAATGTTTGCACTTTCTATTTAAACAACGGGGGCGCTGGCCCAGCTGATGTGCATACTTCCTAAAAAACCCGCAATGCAGCAGATTAATTAATTGATAATAATATGTACAATGTACATCAATAAATACATTTGCTTGCAAAAAAGGCACAAATGTATTCAGTAAATGTTTGATGCTCGAAATTTCACTCTGGATATAATGTGTCCATTTAATAATATATAATAATATAATATATTATTATATAGATATAATAATGTCATAGAGCTCATTCCAAAGGTGTTTTTGATGGCTTATAGCAAGTCAATAAAGTTTCTTTGAATACATTTTTTTTATCTGTCTATGGATGGTTGACAGTGTTCCCAATGTGAGTCGATTGCAGATTTGAGTCGCGCCTGCTCAGATGTAAACAGTTTACGGCATAACGCAATATACCCGATAAGAGTCGAGTCACACCGACTCTGATCGAGTGCAGATGTTAGTTGCGCATGCTCAGATTTAAACGGTTTAAGACAACTGTTGTACTGAAATTTGTGAGGTCCATGAAATGATAGTTTTTTTCATAACAAATAATAACTAACATGGAAATCATTTCAAAAACGTTTTAGCTATCTATTATTGTTTGATTGCTAATGTTAGCTCAAAACGCCATTCAACTGACAGCCTTTGTTGTGTTTGATGCTAACTTGTAGACAGCAGTGAACCAACTTGGTTAAGGAGGTCCATTTATACTGCATCGAGAGAAGTCTCTCGTAGCATCTTGTAGGCTACTTGTCGGAAAGTGACGCATGCGCAACTCACAGCTTCACTCGTCGCAAAGTGACGCATGCGCGACTCAAATCTGCACTCAACTTTATTGGTGAGTGACAGACTCCCCAATGCAATATGGCGCGCACACAGACAAGCGGTCCAATCGGCTTTCTCCATTCCTGACAGCTGTCCAATGACAGAGCCTGCATCGGGCTGGAAACTATTCAACATGGAGACAACAGTTGAAAAGCTTGAGGCGATGGTAAGCACAGCGTAAAACGGTTTGATTTTCTGTAATATTCACCTTCCGAATGAGCTTTTTGTCTTTGGTAAACGATTCTAAAGACATTTGGCAACCCATTAATTATCGATGAGGTATTCATCCTATCACAGGAAGAGCAGCAGGTCATGGTTTTCTCTTTGTATTAATAAACAATTCAAACTCCTTTGCGCTATTCAGCAGGCCTGTCTACGTACCGTTAATATCCTATCCCTCCGTCTTACTACTATTAGCTACTAACGTTATTAAAACAACAGCGTAAGACCAGTTCAGGCCCAGCGATAGGCTGTCAAAAGCCGCTTCCTTCTCCAAAATATAAAACATGGCCACCATTAAAACTTGTACGTTTCATAGCTGTTGTTCCGTTTGAAAAAGTATTCATATAATGTAGCTAGCATCATAACAACAAGCATTCAGCATTAGCTACAGACTAGATAGTCATTTTCACTACAGCTCAAATATGTTTCCTTTTGATTTTAGCCCTTTCCAGTTAACAGATAATTAACTTTTATTCCAGACAGAACCTTCAGTTTTTTTTTAGAAACTCTATAGCAGGTATACAATGTTTGACCCAATAATCTTAACTCAAGGTCCACTAGCCTTTTCCAGAGCTTTCAACATCATCTCACTTGCAATTTTTCATATGTTTAATACATACTTATTCAAAAAAAAATGTTCTCCTCTGGGGACCTTGAATGTCTGTAACATGGGACTATGGCAAATAGTTGTTTTCCAGTCTGGACCAAGTGTTGAACTGAGCGTATAGGATATATTACACACAACACATGCCATACATTCTGTTTGACACAGTGAGATATCTTCTCAAATATATGTGACACACTGACTCCCTGCTCACTGAGCCGTGAGAACGTCCAGCCTTTGGCTGATCTAGTGTTCTGTCTGTCCAGTGCCCCTTTTATATTGTGCTACTGGTGACCCTTCTAGAAAAAGCAGTGCAATGTTAAAAGGGCATTGGCCAGAAATGGTTACAAGCGATGGAACCGTCCCAAACTCTAGAGCTTCAGCTGTTGGCAGATGCTCTGACTTCATTGCACTACTGTATCAGACAGCTAGCAGTGCAATAGTATTGTCAAAGCATCTGAAAACTGCAGAGACCGGCTGCACTTCTTTTTACATATCTAGAGTCACACACATTCATACACTGCGTGTGTATAGCAGTGTACTAGCAAATAGGCGTGGGAAACACCAGACGCCTCCTGATACAATACCATCACAATACAATATTATTGCAGTTTTAAACATTGCAATATCCCGCGATATATTGCAATTTATAACCTTTTTTTCTTACTTCTAATTTTTCCCAGTTTCAAATGATGTCACCAAAAAGAAACTTTTTCAACATCTGTTTCATCTAAAAAGATATATTTCTGTTTGTTCATCTCACTTCAATTTTATTGCTGCAAACTAGGATTGTCAAGCACAAACTGACCAACACATATATAATATGTGCCACCCCTGCTAGCAAAGCGTAAAGCTGAGTGTCTTTGCAGTTCCTGAAGTCCGAGGCAGACCTGGAGTACATAGAGAAGCGGCTGAAACTGGACTTCATCAACAACGCTGCAGAGAATGGATGTCCCGCTGAGGTGATAACTGAAACCACAGCTGTTATTTCTGCTGACATTTCCACCCAACTAAAGACAGGATTCAGTCTAACCATCTGCAGTCTGCAGGACATTTAAAAAAATCTTCTGTAGTTCAGACGCAAAAAATATTAACAGGCCATAGTCTATTTCTAAAAAGTAATTTTCTGTGCCTTACTGGCTGATAACCTTCATAATAAACCAGTGGTGGAATGTATCTAAGTACATTTACTCAAGTACTGTACTTAAGTTAAAATGTTGTGGTACTTGCGTCTTTTTCTTTTCATGCCCTTTTCCACTTCTAATCGGCTACATTTCAGAGAGAAATATTATACTTTTTACTCCACTACATTCATCTGTTACAGCTTAAGTTAGAATAATATAGAGCAGTTGTGATGGTGTCTTGTGTTAAAATGCTCCATCACATGTTATATCTGTTACACAGTGAATGTGCAACTTATAATACTTGAACAATAAGTAAATCAAATTGTTGAGCCCTAATAGACACTGTGCCTGCAGGAGAACCCGGCGCTGATGCTGGAGAATCTGAGGGCCATCAAGGCCAAACACACAGCGCTGTGCTCACAGGTGAAGGAGATCGCAACCGCACAGAAAGAATCCATGGATTCCATCAGGAACGAGCTCGGCAGTGCCATGGAGCTGGTCCAACACTTCCAGCAGACTGCTGATGTGGAGGTACCCAAACAAACACCACCATCATTTCTCACACACCATTGCATGAACTCCTCCTCTATACACAGGAACGGTTTCATATTCTACAGCTTTTGTGACTTGTCTTTTATGAGATAATGATGCCAGTGATGACGTCTGATGCACACGACTCCTGACACAAAAAGCCATTTGCGAGCTCTATTCACACACAGATGGGAAATGGCACCCAGGTGCAAAACTGTACAACCACTGCAGTTAAAGGTATACTGGTCTGTACATTGGCTTTCACTTAAAAAAGAAAGAAAGATAAAGCAAGCAACATTACAGAGTCTGTCCGGGAAGGACTAGACAATAGGAATAGTACCTGATGATCATACACGGTACCCATGGGGTCTTAAAAAAGTCTTAAATATGGGTGCCTGGCCTGCTGGAGCACACACCCATGTATAGAGGCGTACTTCTTAATGCAGTGGCGGCTGGTTTGACTCCAACCTGCGGCCCTTTGCTGCTTGTAATTTTCCCTCTTGCTCCCCTTTCAAGACTTCAGATGTCCTATAAAATAAAGGCCTAAAATGCCCCCCCCCCCCCAAAAAAAAAAACTGAAAAAAAGTCTTCAATATAATTTTGAAAAATAGGGCCTTACAAGTGTCAACTTTCTTCAGAAAGTCATACATTTCGTTTAAAGGTCTAGCATTTATGTTTTTTATTTGATGAAGTAACTAACAAAGCATGTATACATGTATTGAGTACTACGATAAAATGTTCAGATCAAGTACTTGTTGGTTTAAAAGCCTACACTCGTTTCTGATATTCCATTATATCCTACATGCATTTGCCAGAATGTTCATAAAGTTGGTATTAAATGATATCCTAAAGTGTGGTAAAAAGGTCTTAAATTGATCTTGTGGAAATGTGGGGATGCCTTGTCCTAATTCATGAGGAGTGATGTCCTCCTCTCATTAATCTATAAATATACTGCAGCAACAAGCGGTTGACTGTGTCCTTGTTGACGTGCTGCAGGTGCCGCCGCTGACGGCGTCGGAGCAGGAGGCAGCAGAACTCCTGGGTACCGCGGTCAGTGAGACCTCAACCAAGGTAGGACACAATCACTTCAAGCCTATGAAATAAAGCACGCCACTTTATTGTTATAACTCGTCATCATTACAATTCTTCTTTCTAACTATATTCCCCCTTGTCATTTTTGTTGGTTTGAATAAGTTTAGTTGAAATAATAATAAAGATATATAGTCTGACCAATAATCACTTCTATTATTAAATTTTGCATATCTAAACCAAAACAACTATGTGTGATATGCCTTAAGACCTTAGCTAATCTTAGCAATTTATTGCAACAAAGAAACCGTGATCATGTAGAAAAAGAAGCGGGCCTACATGTAATGGTGTTCAGTTAGCATCCACAGTCTATCACACTGATCACCTCTGCTGGTTTTTCCCCAGGTGCCTACTGCGGTAGAGGCTTCAGGCCCCCAGCCCCCGCTGAGTGAGTCTGTTACCTTCGTAGTCTTCCACTGTGCTCTCAATAATCTAGAATACTGTAGAGATGGCAAGAGTCAGTCTGCCTGCTGGTCGGTCCACGACCTTAATCTAGACTAAAATATCGGATGGGTTACCATGAAATAGCGGACATTCGTGTTCCCCTCAGGATGAATTGTGCTAACTTCGGTGATCCTCTGGCTTTTCCTCTGGTGCCATCATCAGGTCAACATTTTCATCTGGCTAGTTCTTTAGTTCGGGACCAAATGCCAACAAAGCTAAGGACATTCCCTCCAGCCTCAGCTGTACTTTGTGTTTAGTGCTAATTAGCAAATATTGGCATTCTAACACAAGTAAACTGGTTGCCATGGTAAACTTTGTATTGAAATCAGCATGTAAGCATTGTTATTTTGAGCATATTAGCACGGCTGCAGAAAACAACGGTTGAGGCAGTTGAGTTTAGTAAACATGACAGGCGGGACACGATCCCCGGTCTCCTGGGTCAAGGTCCAGTGTTTTACCCACTGTAGGGCTGCACGATCTTTCTCTGGACTATTTAGAGTCAAAATATTGTTTAAAATCCAACCCCAGACAAATACCTCAAAACCTGAACAAACAAATCCCAAATTATCTTCATGGAAATAAGTAATAAGGTGACTGACCTTTAGTACTGTACAAAAAGGATGTTTTCCACCTCAGATCAGTTGGAATGTACTTCTGCAGTTGACATATTCCTCCGTCAGAGTTGAGCTGTGAGGCTGACGTCTCCGTGCATGTGTCCATCCCTAGGCTGTGAGTATGAGGAGCTGAGTGAAGCCATGTTGGAGACGGTTCCCCTCAGCGTCCGCTCCAACATCAAGCTGGCGGACCTCAACGTCTTCTACCAGCAGCTGCAGCAGCACCTCGGCGACAACAGGTTGGACAGCAACTGCAGTGATTATTTAACAATCATATGCACAATAACACGTTCATATTCACTCTCAAGTGATGCATCTTAAACAGGGGACCTCAAACTACTTTTGAGATATGGGGTATAAGATGGCTTTCAGATGGCGTCTGACAGTCTTTCCATTAATTTTGAAGGGGGTAGTGTGTTTAGGCTGCGGGGGGGGGGGGGTCACTCAAAAAAACGCAATGTGCCTACGGCGAAAAATTGAGACTGCACGCAGATCAGACTTGTGGGCGTGTTTTGAGGCGGGGTGAGAGTCCCGTACAGACTACGAGGGTAAAAAAGCTAAAGACAAGCACGGGGCTGCCTGGGAAATGTGTTAGAGCTGAATGTTTCCTCCAACAACAAAGCACTCGCCATGTCTCGCTCCTCTCTTTTCTCTCTCTCTCTCTCTCTCCCCTGTGAAATAAAGCTGCCTTCAAGTGGACTCGTAAATGTTGAGATCTATAAACGAGCTGATGGAAAACAGTAAAACATAAAGTCTACTTGTGCTTTGTTGGGTGGTTTATGAACAAGACTTCACACAAAAGGGCTGTTGCATTGACGCTCTCCCCGTAGCACAAACCTGCGGAAAAATCGCCGGATCGCCTTTTTTTCCGGTGTGAATACCCTGTCAGAACATATAAATCTGTTGACAAGTCTGATGCTCCAGTAAAACAGGTCTTAATTAAAGCTTAGTAGAAAGAGTCTCGTGCTGCATCATTTCATTGAAATGACGGCCATTGAATAGATCAGTGTCTCTGTTTCCTCTTGTCCTCTATAGCGGCTCCCTTAGTGTGCAGAAGATGAAGCAGTTGAAGATGAAGGTGAGCGATGCCAAGCTGAAGGTCCTGCAGCACCTCTCTTTAGTCGAGTTGGACAGGAAAGGCCACGTTCGTCTCGCCATGTGAGCTGAATTAACCAATGGACACTGTTGAGAGGGTGGGTGTTGTTACTGGTTGTGCTGGATTTGGCCGCTCCTCCACCTGTCCCACCTTAAGTATGGAGGGGGAGCTTGCTGAAGGATCAGACTGCAGAGGCTCTCAGAGGGAGGAGACCAGGGGGGGCAGACCAGATGCATTCAGGCCACCAGAGGTCACAGTTTCCGTCCGGATGCTAATTATTCTTTGATCAGGATTTTAACTGAGGTATATAAAAACATTAGATTTGAAACCAAGGGCAAGAATTGAAACGTTTCATACCCCGCTCCTGTCTGTATGTTGTTTTATTAAGTGACATCTTCTTTAAGCTCTCAAACTAAGTCAAAGAATCTAAGTTGAGATAAATGCGCGGACGTCTGGTGATGTCAATTCTCTATGAATGTCTTCATATGTCTTCGTATGTCTGCATATGTGCAATACTGTTATTCTTGTACTACTGTAGCAGTCTGGTTGTATCAATCAGTCAAGGGGATACGTTTCTGCAACAAATATGGAACCGAAAGGAGAATTATTAATGCCAGTAAAGGGCTAATAGTCATATTCACCTACATGTCGATGGTCAGTGTTCAGGTGTGTAGACTGAAATTCAGAATATTAAAGATTAAATGGCATTCAACATGTTTGCTTGGGCCTGTGTTTCTCTGAGAAGAGGCTGTCACAGGAAACAAAGGTCAACCAGTGGGGGGGGATTGTGCAGATGGTGTCTTTGTCGATCACTTTTATTTGCATATCCTCAAATTGCACAATGTAAAATAAAAACTTTAGCAGAAAGTGTTTTCTTCACATGGCTCTAATGTTGGAGCCTGGTAACTCATTTGGACTTTTTTCTATCCGTTGCACAGGAAACAATCTGTTATATCAAAAGAACTTCTAAACAGATTTCATTAAAATGCTTTTAACAATTCAAATGATTACAGCTGTAATTTGAAACCTTACATTAATAGAGTTGCAGGATAACAAACCTTGCTTAAAAACATAAACTAGTAACAGTGCACTACGAACACAACTTCCCTTTAAACGCCACACTAGTAACACAAAAGAACATTTCCCTTGCTGATTTGACTCATGAAGAGTGTGGTGCTGCT
The DNA here is from genome assembly GCF_013103735.1 of Etheostoma cragini. Lineage (NCBI taxonomy): Eukaryota > Metazoa > Chordata > Actinopteri > Perciformes > Percidae > Etheostoma > Etheostoma cragini. The sequence continues at coordinate 2,563,846 of NC_048419.1, read as the reverse complement.
CCAACACAGTCCTCCTGTATTCACAAACATACAGAGTGGAAAGGGCACAGGAAACAAATTAAAAACCACAGAGAGATAATGGCGTGCATTTTTTTTTTTTTTTTAAATCATTAGGCACCAAAGTCTTGCAGTCTGTTTTGGTATGGGCGCCAGAAACCAAAGTAATTGATGAAACGATCTATTTCTAGCTACCTGTGCCATTGAAATAAGGCCTTTGCACATGCATCCAGCTCTACAATGATTGACATTTATAAACCGAATCAGGTGTATGTGTGGCTTTATGAATCCAATAAAGTGTTTTGTATGATGTGTATGCATATTTCTGTTTTTATGCGTACACACAGGTTGAATCTACTCTGAGTTTTATGCCCCTGGGGTTTTACATTCACACTTTACCAGTTGAGACCTGTTTTCAGGTGGTGGCTGAGTCAGCACTGGAGCTGACTCTGTGTGCATGGTCTCCTGCTGGGTGTTCATCATCACCAGTCTGACCTTCAAACAGCTGACACCTAGTGCAAGGGAGGCACTCTGTTAGGATATTTCTTTTCCTATTTTTCTGGACTAAAGTGTTACTGCTAAAATCCACGAGGCGTGTCTTTGCTGTGTTCTGGCGGAAGCAGTCAGCAACCTGCGCCTGGTGAAATTCCAGGGTTAGACAGCAAGTAACACTGCCATGCCATACTCAAGACCCAGTGCCAGGTACAAACCGTTGGAATGTTGTCAAGAAAAGAATTGTCTTTTCTTTTTGTAAGATTGCTTTTAATGGCCTTTAATCAACAGGATAGCGTGAAGACAGAAAGAGAGAGGAGGCATGATTGCAACAAAGGGCCCCGGGTCGGATTTTAACCTGGGCCGCTGCCAAGGCCTCAGCCCACGTAGGGCACACACTCTACTAAGTGAGCTAGAGGTCGCCCCAAAATAATTGACTTTTCTGCCTGATTAACTGTGCTGTCTTTAATTAGCAAAACAAACTGAAAAAAGTAAGAATATGAATTGAAATGCTTTTGAAATGAGTAGATTTTAAGTAGAATAAAGTAATGCCCCGTCTGTCGGTACTTAAAACTCACAATGTAGCAACCCTTCCACTTGCTCCTGGGCTCTTTCTGGTGCCCTCCACTACAAAGCCCTGCAGCACTTCATCTAGTGTTGAATTGGCTCTGAAAAATGAAAACACACACAGACAGTAGGTGCATTACCAGGACTTAGCTACAGGTGTTACAGTCTGAAAGAATCTGGAATTTTCTGTTGACTCAAGGCTAAGCAGATTGACATCATTGAGCCTGAAAAGTCAAATTGGAAATGGGTGGAGGTTGTGGCGCCCACCTTTTTGTGTCCTCCAATAAGCTGGGGCTTTGCTGTGACCCTAGAGACACCCTGAGCTCCTCCTTCTGATCTGCAAACACTGTGTCTGCAACAAGCTCACCTGGACAGACAAATCAATCCAAGACTTTTGGAATTATTGTTCAGTAAATAATACTTGACAAAATATTCCCAATTCAACTAAAGGCCAGATTCTTGAATATTTGTTACACTGTCGTGTCTTTTTGCTTACTGATCTTAACCAAGGCATTCTCCCCCATTTCTTCTCCATTGCCAAATAATCCTGTTATTTCCTTCTTCCTGTCACCAATATATTCTATGTCCTCCTCTTCCTCTACTTCTGACCCCACATCTTTAAAACAAAGTCAAATGCATAAATCTTCAAGCATCTATGCAGTGGTCAGAGGGATTGAAACAACACTACGGATGTTGATTTTGTTTTTCAAAAATAAATATTGGAAGTTTTGTTGTTGTCCAAAGATTTCCATTCAATCAGACCCAGTTGTTGGATGGTCAGCATCGTCAGTTTGAAATTCTACGTCTTTGATATGAGACTCAATGTTTACTGCTGGATGAAGTTAGTGCTAATGCTAACCTACTGTTGCTGCTGCTTCACATCAAAAGCTTTTTTTCCCTGTTGATTTAGGCTCCTAATGGTCACAAAAATAGAATAATTCACAAAAACGATTATTTTGCAAATTACGTCTTGCAAGTCAATTCTCTTTTTGTCTTCTATATTGAATGAAAGATTTTTTTCAAATGGAAAAGTATAAAAAGAAATCTACAGTTCTAGGAGTTTTCACTGTTGATTATTTGAATGTTTTTTTAAGTTCATTAAATGCCAAATACTTCCAAAAGAAGTGTTTGTTTTCAATCAGCTTTTCCATATGGAGCAGCCCTATGTTATTATTTTATTCCAAAATTTGTAATGCTGTAGAACCAGGAGCCTCATGTATAAACGTTGCAACTGCACAAAAAGATTGCATACACTGGTTTTCACGGATACTTTGTGATGTATAAAAAATTAACTTGCGGGCCATAACGCAAAGTCTTTTCTGGCTCTGTAATGTGGCGAATTCTAACTGAAAAGTGCAGAAAATCACCACACATTACAAAATAATGTTTCCACTTCACTCACTGGCATACGTCTGTGACCTTTTCTATGAAAAAACAATTATATCCATTGATCTTCAATAAATGTTTGATCATTTATGTGGATAATATTTCACATCTTTCACATTAAGGGTTTAATTCGCAGGCTACTTAACCTCTGTGAGGTCTGGAAATGGATGAAAATCCATTAAGAAAATATTTTTAGTAATCCTCTGTATTTCCCATGGATGATATATCTTACTCACTGTGCAACAAAAAGATTGGCACAGGAAAATGCAATAGCTTCTGTGAGTGTGTGGTTGCGGAAGCTCAGACATCCATGGTGTACAGGAGGCGGGACGCCATTTCCCCAGAAACAAATCCTGATTGATCCTATGGATGATTTGTAGGCTATGTAAATGAACAATGTGTACCCGGTCCACCAAACTTCTTTTTCTTGGCTGTCTTAATTCTGCACACTTCTCTGTTACTGTAGTCCTATTTACAGTTTTATTATTTCATCCATGCGTGGCGCAGCGGATCCCTGCGCACTGTCACCTGCCGTGGAGACGCTGGCCTCACTAACCACTCCTCCTCCTGAATCAGGTCTCCTGCATGCTGGACTCAGTTTCACTGAGCCTACTAACACTTAATACATAACATTACATCAGTGAGTTCAAACTGCTTACTTTGCGTGATCTGGACTGACATTGAGATGCATGTTGTTCTGTAACTGGTGTGGCGCTGACACTACTGGTTTGATTTCCACTTTGACATTAGACTTTTTATTTTTTTTATTTCTGCCGTAGTTTGGTGCATTCACTGCACGGTCAGCATTTGCCACTCTGGGCATTTTCTTTTATTAATTATCCGAGATGACAAACCTCTAGCAGAAAAAAAAAAATTCTCACCTCTGCGATCAGCACCTCCAACGTCACATTATTTATTTATTTTTTTGTCTGCGGAAGGACCTGTTGTGATTGGACAAAGAATGACGTCGGGACCAAATTTATAGTTGTTTCTATATTAATTTATAGGAGGAGGCAAGGCGGGATCGGTGGCTCGCTCATGTGCGCTCAATTTAACGTTGATTGTGATGTGCGTATAAAGGAAAGGTAGGCGTGACCCGGCGTACGCCAGGTTTTAGACATGTGAATATTTCTGTGCCTAGGTAAGTTTTACCTACGCCATCTTCTGGTGTGAAAGCTGCACAGTCTTTTATACATGAGGCCCCAGGGCTCTGTGTTGATACAGGGATTTAGTGCGTAAAGCCTGACCACAGGGGGACTGTTCATCAGACATGTTGGTACTCACCTCTCTGTGTGTTACAACAGCCACGCTCTTCTTCCTCACTGCCTTCTTCAACATGCCTTCCTTCCTCCTCGTCCATGTTTCTTACTTCTTCGGTGCACCCTTTGACTATCTGCAATCCTTCCTCCATTTTCTCAAGCTCGTCCTCTGCCCTGTCCACTTCTTCTGCCTCCGAAGATGGTTGACTAGTTCCATCCATTTCCTCCTGCCTCTCTCCAATCTGCTCCTGTTTAGACACTACTGCTCCCTCTTCTTCTTCTTCTTCTTCTTCTTCTTCTTCTTCCTGTTCTAGCTTATGCTCTCCAATGAAGCTGTGAGATATAGTATCTGGCTGCCCTTCCTCCTGGCTGGCTGGGTCTACGTCGAAAGGTGGAGGCTGAAAAATAGACAGGTAAGAGCAAATATGGCTCAGCTTTAAGAACTTTTTCTCTTAGTGTTATTACTAATCTTCTAGAACCAACACAAAACAAATATGTAAGACAAGCAGTATATAGTATGGGATGTTGTAGCTGGAGTGAATTAAAAGGAGACAAGTTGACACTTCATTAGAATGCTTTGGGTCAATCCAGAGACCTCTGCAGAAATCTACACTGGTGAATGAAATGAGTGACTTTACCCAGCTTTCTCTTGGTGTGGTGAAACTCTCAGTCCTGAGATACACAGAGCTGGGGTGACTGCAGGCAGGGGAGTCCGCGAGATTGGCCTCAATCATTCCTGTCATCACCTTCCGGCATACGTCTGTCAAAACACAACACGAGCAACATGCAAAGACCTTATGTGACTTATCTTCTCCTTCATTTGAATTTAAATGGTCATAGTTGTCCATCAGTGGGTTTACATGCACGTAAGTAGGCAGGTTACAGTTGTCTTCCTCCAGTAAAGTAAAAGTAATGTAAATGCAAATCTTCTTGTATCTCCCTTCCTGTCCATCTACTCTCCTTGGTGCTGTGTGACAACTAAGTTACAAGGGCATAGCTAGCATTTCTTATGCATATTTAAATGTTCTAGATATGTGATCCATCTCCACCTGTTATTACTAGTAAGTTTAAACTTGGGGGGACTGCCTAAACATGTATGGGTGTAAATACCCAAGTCAAATGATGTGAAAAATAGAGGTTCTTTTAATTCCAGTGAACATTGTGTGTGGTTTTACCTGGGCTACGTGGGGTACTGTTACAGGGTGGGGCTTGTCCGCATACAGAGATAGTGTAGAGTTTCTCCTGAGGCTGAGCTGGAGAGTATGAGATGCTGGAGAGTTCAGCCAGCCCAGCCATGTCAAAGTGAGCCCTACACACAAACACACACACACACACACACACACAGTGAACACCAGTTCTTCTGTTTTTAACTTAATTGTATGAGTGGCAGCACAGATATGCTCCTATTAATATTGTTGTTAAGCTGATCTGCTGTTATCTGTTCTACAGTGATTGTAGTTGTTAAAAGACTTGGAGGTGATCAGCAGACTAGTTTCTCTCTTAGATAGTGACAGTTAGATGTTATTGTGGACAGTGTTATATGTGCTACTAGCAGGCCATTTTATATCCGATCAAAGTTCATATTTGCCCCCCAAAGTTCCCCTTCCCTATGTGTAAACATTTACTTTGCAGGCATCAGTAGGCCAACTCTTTACAGTACGCAATTCCTAAAGCTTTCACTGCATTGTTTATGTGTGTTTTTCAAAATTATTAATCCTTCCTGTCTTCCTGCATTTTGACTGACACTCCAGGAACCCGGGGCCTTCCTATATGTACAAACACATCCTTTTCTACAATTGTCTTTGGCCTTATCGTGCTGTGGATGTGCCTTAATTATTAATAGTTTTCACTCACACACTACTCTATGTAACGTCATCTAATCTCATATAAATCCTAAATACATTTTACAACATATAGCACTTAGGTCCATAACAGTTTCCTTACGTGTTAGTGTTGGGTGTATACAGAGCCTGTGTTACACTGATTTCAGGATCAGAGTCTGTTTTCTCAGAGTTGTTGGGAAAGCTCTCATATTCTGGGGAAAATACATTGAAATTACGAGTTAAACATTTACACTGGTTTGCATACACTGTCCTCACACATTCTTTTCACACTTCAGTCAATGTCTTACTGGTGTTGTGAGTATCTAGCAGTAAACTCCCACTAGCTGCTGGCCTGCACACCTCCATTGTAATGTCTGCATTTTCTTGTGAATTGGATTTCTGGAAAAGACATTTCACAGTTTACTCTTACTTGAACTGCTTGGCTTCAGGCAGACACTCACTCCCAACCCCAGAAGGAACAACAAATTAGGAAACTCAGTATAGAGATGTGTGTCTGACAATTGTAAAACACTGTAACAGTCTTGTTGAGTAAACCCATGTACCTGCTGCTTCTTCCCAGAGACGATGTTGAGGAAGCTGCTGTCCAGTGCTGATCTGTACTGGCTCAGCTCCCCCGTGCTGTGATCAGCTACTGAACGTTTCTCCGTCATGTAGCACTCTGAGGAAAGCCAAGGTGGCGACCAGCCCTCCTCATACTGCGGCTGTTCAGCTGGATAGCGATTCAGCCATAAAGCCAGCTCTTCCTGGCTCAGCAGTTCCCAATCCCTGCTCACAAGCTGGGCCTCCAGATTCCTTCCCCATTGATCTCCCCCGTGCGGCAAGAGACAGTACTGTTTAGAACGTGGTCCAACTGCAACGCTAACTCCTGAAAGATTTGTGGAGGACATAGAGAAGGAAGAAAGGGAGGAGGTACAAGAGGCGTCGGTGTGGATATTAGAAGGAGCATCTCTGAGCCGGGTCGCTGAGTCTAGCCACGGGTGGTCCAGCTGGGGGTGTTTCTCCACTGTGTCTAGGCTCCTGTTGGCCTGCTGCAGCAGCTCCCGGGACACTTTGAGGTTGACCGCAATGGTGCTGATCTGTTGATCTGAGATCAGTTTCAGGCTATCCAGCTGCTCCACTAGCTCTTTGTCTATGCCTGCCTCTGGTTCAGGTCCTTCCTCAATACTAACTGAGTCAAACTCAGCACGCATAGGAAGCATGTCTTTGTAAGGGTACACATGATGGAGAATTGTTTCTCCCTCCATAAATTCATCTCTTTCTCTCCCCAGGTTTGGTCTTTCTCCACTGTACAGCTGTCTTCCCCCTACTGTGTCTGCCTTGGCAACTAAAGGAGACGGAGGAATTCATAATCAATTTGTGATGAATTGTGTGCCTGTCTGAAGCACATTAGTTGTATATTTTGCACACAATATCAATCTTTTTTGATACATGTGAACCCTACATGGCCATGTTTGTGTGTTGTGCTCAGTACCGCTCTGTACTGGTTCCTCCACAATGGTTTGCTCTGCTGTGGTCTGGACTTCAGATGGCCCCAGATCTGGTTCTGGGTAAACACACAGACCACCACTCAACTGTTCCTCCAGTGAGAACCTCTGCAGCACACACACACAAACAATCATGTGAAGGCATTTCTCAGGATCATAACATTGGAAATGTATGGCATCATGTTAAAACTCAATCTTTGATATTTGTTGCAGGCCTCTTCATAATCCCAGGTGCATTTTAGAAATTATTATTTGAAACATTATCGAAAAAAATATTACAAGAATATTGTTGATGATGGATGCTAAGGTGTTTATATTCGTTCATTCACTCTGTTTGGTTTCTGAAGAGGAGAATGTTGCTGTTATCTGTTGTCTGTTATAGGGCTGTGCAATTATTACATCTTTTAAAGACAGAGTCATTGAGAAAACCAATTATTTTGTACATTTTCATGTAAACTCTTACTGTGTCTTGTGTACAGGATGAGAAAGAAAGGTGCAAAGGGGAAAAGCTTTAAAGGGAAAATTTGCTGTTCAAGGTGTTTTCACTGTTAATTTCATTACATTTTTTACAGTTTTTAAAATTCAACAATTGCAACATCTTTCCAAAAGTTAATGAGAAATCATATTAAAAAATCCTTATTTTAATATTGACAAAGTAATTGTGATTATGCTTTTTACCACAATCAAGAAGCCCTAGTCTGTTTATACCAAATTCCTTTGGGTTACTATCCCTGTGTAACAGTGTCTGTGGAAGGACAAAGAGGAAATTTCATAATAATCAGACTTTGGAAGATCCCACTTTCTTTTTCATTCTGCAGCTGCAATTGAACTTTAGATTGCATTTTTGCACAGAATGAGGACTGTGGATTTTGTCCCATTGTGCTCGAGGAAAGGATCTCTTTGCAGCCAGTATGGACATGGGGGAAATTACAGCAATCAATGTTATGGTTTCAGTGTACAAATGGGCATGCCAATAATGTTTTAAAATGTAACTAAAACATTGTGAATTTGTCCTTAAGCGCAGAACAATGAATCCATAAATACACATAAACACACCTTAACCTTGCAGAGACAGAATCCCATAGAGTGAGGCTACCTTGATGTCATGTTGTAGCATGTAGCGCAGGCTCTGGAGGCTGCAGGTGCGGTCCCGTGGGTGCAGCTTCAGGCCTTTCAGGACCACATCGTAGTAAGGCTGTGGAATGCTGCTGTCTACTGCCAGGGCCCGTCCTGCATCCATTGCCTGTTTTATAACGGTCAGGTCCACTGTGTCCCATGGTTCACGATCTGAAACAATGTATGAAATGTTGGAGACTAACAATATCTATTTGAACAAACTGTCACCTATTATATGTATATTACATGTATTATATTACCGTAATTCCTCAAATAAAGACTGGTAGTCAATTCAAAGCCGGGCCTCGGATAATGGTCGGGGGCGTGGTCAACACGGACAAATAAAGGCCGGCCTCAAATTAAGGCCGAGGAAAAAATAGTTTGGATAATCTCCCAAGTGCCTTTCATATAATGTCCAATCAATTTTACCGTAATGTATATTTCTACCAATTTAATTTAACAGATTTAACAATTTATTCATGATTTTTTTCTGGGTTATGGTACTCATGTAAAGTATTATTTTCCTACAGGTCTTTTAGTCAGTGCGGCTGTTTTGTCTGTTACTCAGCCAAGTGTAGTGTGTTGTAACAAACAGGTGCCAACAGATAGCAGGAGCTACATTGGATGTAACAAGTGTCTAAATTAGTGAAAGCAGAAAATGGCGGACCTTGCAACAACAAAACAAGAAGAGTTTTAAAGCATGGTGAAAAAGCTGCGAGACATTTTGACATTGACCCCAGAAGGATCCAATACTGTAAGAAACAGAAGGATGATCTGACGAGATGAGCCGACTGGAGCAGAGCACGGCGAGCTAGGTGGAGGTGGGAGGAAAAGAGTTAGCCTGGAGCTAGAAACGAAGCTAGCTAGCTAACGTCTGTAATGTTAATCAGATAGTGGTGTCCATACTGTATGCTCTTATTGTAAGCTACCAGCAGAACTGTTGTACCAGTATTTGAAATAAATATTTGGTAGGCTACATTTTCAGGGTTCATTGGAAATAAAAGCCTGCCTCTAATAAAAGTCTGCTTAAAATAAAAGCTGTGTAACTTCTGCGGTTCTGGTAAATAAAGGCACCGGCTTTTTTTGAGAAAATACGGTATATATACGTATATCCTACAACTACAGAAAGTTCCTCCATGCTCTTGGTTTATTTGTCATAATTTCCTGGTTGAAATACTCTCTGTTCAATTTTAAGTTTATTAGGGCCAAATTTCATTTGATAGAGAAAGGGAAAAGCACAAGAAAACACAACATGTTATTTACAAAATTCTATTCTGGTTTCAATTCTATATTTTCTGAGACCACAATAACTGTGAAATCATCTTAACAATAGGAAAGGCAACAACATATTCCCTGACATACATTGTTGAAGTCCAAAATGAGAAGGCAGGAAGTGAGAGCTACCTGTGTAAAGTTCCTGGATCACAGCACACAGACTGTAGATGTCCGCTAGCTCTGTGCACGGCCGCTGTTTAATGACCTCTGGAGCAGCCCATCTGTAGAAGCTGGGGGGCAGGACTGTGTGCATGGGGGGTTTCACACATGTACTTTGACTGCTGGACACACACACACACACACACACACACACACACACACATACACACATACACAAAATATGATTATTTCCAGCAGTGCAGTGAAAAAAATATTTATCAGGATTTGAGACCCTCTCTATTGGGAAATATTCAACAGGTTTTTTGCATCACATCTGTCTCATTTACAATGCCATCTAATTTCATCTACTGTACACAGTAAATAGCATGTTTCGAATCATGGAACCTTCTATTCACTACAGACCAACAACTGTCTGGCACTGACCTTGATGCCCCCCGCCATGTTCTAAAGTTTGTAGAAATACTCTGCTATGTACAACATTGTTTTAATATGGTTTTGGTTTCTCCTTTTTTGAGAAATTCTGGAGCTGGCCTTGCAACCCGCATCCCACTGCGCTAGGTAAATTGGTAAATGAGTGCAAGATGGCTAAAGCATCTGAGAGACTCAGCCATACATGTTTGAGCCTCACAGCAGGTCCAGACCTAAGACCCCAAAGTGTAACTGACTGGGCTGCTCAGACCTGTCAACAATCTGCACAATACTTTCAACGTGTCTGAACCCAGCGCCATTCAGACTCAGATTAGGCACAAAAATCAGCATCTAGCAGACATGTAGTAGGTGTATTTAGCGTCTATTAGTTGTTTATGTTGTTTGTTAGCCTGTTAGCTTGTAACTGGCCATGGCTGACAGCGACAATAATAGTGTTTTTGTTCCCTGTACTGAAATTAGTCAGACTAAATATTGAAATGGTCATTCAGTCTGATCAGGCAACAAAAAACTGAATATACTCTAAATTCTCAGATATTTATTTTAAACACTCTTTTATCAATCAGGAAGTTAAATTTGTACCTCCTCCATCGAGGATACATTGGGCCTGGTGTAGGCTTGGGCCTGCCTACCTGGGGACCATGAAGCATAAACCAGTTAGTTTGGCTACTGTGAACTTTGTGAGGACCACACTGTGGGAAGACAGGGCCCTCATCACCAGGCCTCCTCTGTGGATGTACTGAAGACCTTCACAGACCTGCAAGATCACTGACAGCAGCCACATGTCCTGCAACACTGGAAACTCTGCACGCTGCAGGGACAAGGAGTACACACACACGTATATCAATACACAATCCATAATATACTTGTGGATTTTACTTGTCCAGTATTGCTGGACCGAATGAAAATGAATGTGCATAAATGTAAATATTATAAATGTGTGTACATCCTTGTTAATGTTGCTATGTGTATTATTTTGTGTTGGTGCATTAATACATTATCATCTTTACACATATATTTATGTTAAAATGTTTCTTCTTTCATGTTTTGTGCCCGATCACCCTCTTGAAAACAAAACGTGGCACCGCAAGGAGTTTATCCCCAAATTCAAATTAATTATTGACAAATGAAATTCAATGATGCTTTGGATTTGAGTACGGTGTATATCCTGTAGAGGTTTCTGTGTAAAATGCCTTTATGTTATTTTCCGTGATTGTTTTGGTCACTTCTTCTTTGAACTCTGTGAAGCAGGAGAAGGAATGCTACAACTTTCCTTCCATTGCTATTACTTGCAAATGACACAAACTGTAACTTCAGACTGGTGTACCTGTTTGAAACATAAATCAAACAATATGTTTCTGGGACAGAAAGTGTCAGGCTTTGTACACCTTTTCCAATGTCAAATTTAAGCACTTTTCAAACACTTTCAAGGTCCATTTTAAAGCTTTTTCCAACACCTTACACCACCGTAAATTACATACCAATACATAGTCAAATTATTATTTAGTGTTTTTGTCACAATAAAAGACATAATGCTATAAACAGCCAAAACTGTGTTTTGTAATAGCAGAAGAAACAGATACTAATTAATTAATAATAATATTTTTTTCAAAATATATCACCGTGGCTGTGGCAACAGAATCAAAATCAACACACCCTTGATGTTCTGTGTGTGTGTGTTGCGCTAGGTCACGGCAGTTTCCTGCAGCGTCACTACGATAACCAGCTACGCTCGCCTCACACATGAGGCAGTACTAAATCTGCAATGGAAAATGGAGGATGGGGCAGAGTCGTGTGGAGCAGAGCTGGAACTAGCAGTGGGTAAGCACCATTAAGTAATCCTCTAGGTGTATCTCTGTTACCCTGTTGTGCAGCAGGTTGTGCAGCGTGCCGACGTTGACAGGTTCAAACACCAGACTGGTCCTCTGGAGGTCATCAGATACACTCACTGCCATCAGCTGCAGCAGCTGTGGGTGGAACAGCTGGCTGTCACACACACACACACACACACACACACACACACACACACACACACACACACACACACACACACACACACACACACAAACGCACACACACACACACACACACACACACACACACATACACACACACAAATTTAATTTTGTTAAATGAAACTAATGTTAGTTTGCGACAGCTGATATGCAGCAAAATGCTCGCACTGTAGAGCCCTGATGCCTATATCACAATGTTCACTTCATTTGATCCTGTTTTTCAATCACGTGGTAATTAAAAGGGATACATCTAACTATTATACTACTATAATAACTATAATAACTATTATGATGTTATCTTACTTTAGTAAACAAAACCACAACCAAAAAAATGACTTTCTTACACACATCCTGTTCTCTCTCACCTGCAGTACTCTTGTTCTATGAGGAGCAGGTCCAAATAGGCTGTCTGACTGTCCCTCATTGTCTTCACTGTCACCCTGGAGCCCCTCCAGCTGTAACTGAAACACACAATTGCACACAATATGGTCAGCGATGTAATAAAGGATCTCTTGGTTGAAGAGCAGGTCCGACTGAACCCATCATTTGTTTCTTAATGGTTGTTCCTTAATGGATTAAATACTTTTAAATACTCCTTTGATGCTTATTTTTATACTTATCAGTACATCTGTCAGTATCCCTTAATAACTTGGGATTGACTGACATATTTTCCAATTATGATTTGATAAAAACATTGTAAAATGGATACCAACAAATGTGTGAATCAATCCATAAAAATACATGAACTCAAGTTGTCTTTAGTACAGATGATTGAAAAACTAAAAGGTTATTCCACTGTGTTTCGTTGTGCAGCAGCCCCCTCTTCACACACTAATGGTTCTTAGCACTGTGTTTGACATTATTGAGAGCTACTGATGAACAAAGTCAAATTCCTTGTTTGTGTCAACATTGTGATTCTGGTGTGGTTCAAGAGTAACGAGACCTGCTTGAAGAGGTTGTCTTAGTACGCTTTCAAACAAACTCTAGAGCGCTTCGTTTGTGGTGAGAACATGATCCAACCTGGAACCGCACCAACAGACAGCGGCAGAGCAGGGTGAAGCCATGGTCAGCAGAGCAGATGTAGTAAAGTGCTCGCAAAAAACAATGTCTGATTATTGAAATGAAATTAGCTTGTTTGACCATGGAGATGCTTAAAATTTGCACTAGTCCAAAACACAGGACCTTATTCCTGTATTTACTTTCTTGCTCCCGCCCTGGACACATCCGACCAATAAGAGAAGTGAACGGTCTTCCGTGATTTGTAATGACACATTTTGGTCCCCATGGATTTTTCCAGGTGTGAAACAAAATTGAACCAAGGGAAAATCACATATTTCCAAACTCATCAACTGCTGCAGAGCAAAGCAAACAAAAGTAAGGGTCTTACTTGGTCATTGAGGTCAAAGAGCCACATGTGAAGGAGAGCAGAGGTTCATCATCATCAGCCTGGCTCAAATCACTGTCTCTGATCAGTGGAATAGATGCTGGCACAGCCAACGTCGGGCAGGGCCTGTTAACACACAGCTAGACAAACATACACAAGGAGAACACTCAGTCCACTAGTATCACAGGGTAATTTATTATTTTACAGTGACTTTAAGTTTGTGTCCTATCCACACAAGCTTTTCAGATCAGAGGGAGAGTGTGGGGAACATCCATAACACACCTGCCTCAGCCTGGTGGCGGGGACAATCTACAAGTGCATGTGCCACAACTAAATGTTTTCAATAAAACATGATTTTCCAACTGTAAAAACATGTAATCTGCTATTTAATTCTGAGATTGAAAGGGACTCAAAAGCTGATACATAACTATTAGCATGGATGTGGGAAACTTCCATGGGTGTCAACAGCTAAGCCGTAGGGAGTTGGGCTGGGAACCGGAGGGTCGCTTGTCCCCGTACGGAGCAAAGTATGGTGGTGGAATGGTAGTTGGAGAGGTGCCAGTTCCCTTCCTGGGCACTGCCAAGGTGCTCTTGAGAAAGGCACCGAACCCCCAACTGCTCGGGGCCACTTTCCATGGGCAGCCCCCTCACTCTGACATTTCTCCATTAGTGCATGTATTATGTAATTCAGGCCTGTTTGTAATAACAACAGAGTGTAAAGTGTAGTTTCCCCTTGTGGGATTATAATAGTATAATTTTAAAAAAAAGTGTTAAAAACAGCATGACTATTATGCTTAGTTGGTATGCACATTATATAACAAGCCCCAGGAGATTGTCCACCCTTGGCTTAGACTGCATACATAAAGTCCCAATGTGTAAATCAGCATATATTTTACACTGTATGAAGTGATTTACCTTTCCAAAACCTAAACAGAGGGCTGTTGTACCAGAAGACCTGCTGTTTGTCCTCTTATTGAAGTGCTTGTCATTTCCACTAAAATGAGTAGAAACACAAAAACAAACAAAAGAATCAGTTGATTAAATATTATATAAACAACAACAGAACTGTGGGTAGGTAATCATAAAACAGTGTTTATACTAACAAGCTATTCTCTCATATACGTCAGATTTTGTGGTACATTTTTTGTATAACAATTCCTCTTAAAGTAATCTATCTTTGAGGTGGACAAAACACAATTCACAGCACATTACTCTCATCTGTTTTACAGCATATCCTCTTATCAGCTTTATTATGCCATCTTTATAGGTCGGACCTGAGGTTATTACTGTGTGTTGGGGCATAAGGCCTCTGATGTCGGCATGTTTTGCACAACTCTTTTGGGAATCTATTCTCATATGTCATATTACACAATACTCAACCTGATGTTGCTCTGCACACTGAGTAGGGGATGGTGATTAAGTCTCTTGTTGAACCGCCTGCTTGACTTTCAATTACAGATTTTGCTCTGCACGTATTATTCTAAAGTATAATAGAAGGAAGTAGAACCTTCATTTCCAGTATTAAATTGTAGTATTTCCTGTATTGTAGGAAGTGGATAATCTGTGTATGTCAGAAGTTGTGAGTTGTTCACACAGGATGTGGTTTAGGAATGAGGACCACAACACATTCCAAAGCAGAAATGGAGGATTCAATTAATGGTCTATTTCATTACATTGACTTCTTGGTAAAAGCCCTGGTTTGGTTTTCTGTCAGCATGTCTTGTGTAACAAATGTTTTTTGGGTTTGAGTGTCTGTTCAAGCCCAATGAGCATTAACAAAATTATTTAATTTTCTTTAAAAACAAAACTCTGGATAAAAAGCTCCTCTAAAAAAGCAAAAAGACTTTAAACATTAAATATGATGTATAGATGTATGATCCACATAGGGTTTTGTGCACCATACCGGGCTTTTAGACGATCCAGCAAAGATACAGGATGTAGCAAGATGGATGTTGACATGTGGGACAAGCTAGAGTTGAGCTTTGTCGCGCCTGGGCTCTGACACAGCTGTTGCATGGAGGACATGCAGATCTCCAGGAACTCTTGCATCTAGTGACATATAAGACGTTTGAGTTCCAGGTCTTAACTAAAGACTGATGCAAATGAATAGAACACTGACTGAGCAGTCTATTTTTTCATGTCATTTTTGACCTTTTGGACATACCTAACATGGTTGGTGCAGTTCAAACATCAGTGATCTACATAGTTATGCAAGATGATTAGGTAAACCTGGACACATATGGATTTCCTAGATCCTCCATGAGAAAGTATGAGTTAAAACAGAGATGTGTTGTACTTGCTTATAACCCCACGTGTTTTCACAATTATACAGAAACAAGTTATGGAGAAACATGTATTCATATTGACCAGATTGAGCTTATTCTAAAGGATAACTCCACTGTTTTTGCACATGAGGACTGGTTAACAAGTAATGGGAAGAACTACAGACAGATTTATTTTGTCCTATGTGGCTCTTGAGGAGCTTTGTTAACTATCAAGTGTTCAGACTGACGCGACACAATTGCATACAAAGTCCATGAAAAGAAAAAGGAGAGCTCTCTGGAGGAAAATAAAATAAATTGGACTTACTGCTACGTTTGAGGTCGGTAAGAGAAATACACTGCTATGTAGTTTGCAGCTAACTTCTGCAGTTGGTACATTGGCTGTTTGATCGCAAGACCATTCTGAATGTTAGTCACACGGGTAGTACAAGCCGTAAATACACTTTGCATTCTGTGTGTAAACAACAATTACTAAACAATTCCTGCTGATTTCATCAGGTCAGGGTTTGGACAGAGACTGCTTCACTAACTGTAGGTGTGCACAGCAGCTTTTTATTGAAAAATGCTATTAAATTGGATTTTGCGTGGATAATCATAATGATAATGTTTTTGGAGTATGACACATTGTGATTACAAGTCAGGATACCCCTGCCTCTGTTGTCATTGATTTGGACATTAAATAAAAATCACTTAGTCTCTGTTAGTCCCTTTACTTTATGTAAGTGCAATGCTTAAACACCAATGTTTAGTTTTTTTAAATGATTTGGGGCATTTCAGGCATTCATTTCCACAGGACAGATGAAGACATAAAATGGGAGAGAGAGAAGGGGAATGACATGCAGCAGAGGGCCTCACGTTGGAGTCAAACCCAGGGATGTTGCATCAAGGAGTAAACCTCTATTTGTGTGGGCCTGCTCTACCAACTGAGCTAACCTAGCCACATGGAGTAGCTTTTTTATCAGACAAAGTGTCCGCTCATTTCAAATTCTGCCAACACTGTTGTTGCAACTGTGCATGTCCCACTTCACCAGCACCCAGTGAGAGAACACTGACACGCTCAAACTAAATTGCAGTGTTTCCATTCAGCAGTGTACCTTGTCACTGTCTTCCTGCTTTACAGCCCTGAGCCAATCAAAAGGAGTCCTGCCTTCCACATCATGCAGTCTTAGATCTCCTCCGGCATCCAGCAAGCAGCTCACCACTGAAGGGTTGCAGGAGAATACGCCTGCATGAACCGGGGTGCTCCCGTCATCACAGCGACTAGAAGAAAGTAGATTGTATTTCAATATCCTGTCACATGATAGCCATCATTTTCGGCGTTGTTAAACTATCAATGTAAACAACTCATTGTTTTGCAAGTCACAAATAAGCCTCAAGTCTTGGCGAAGAAGTTCTGAGTCAAGTCCAAAGTCATGACAAAAAAATCTCAAGTCAAGTCCAAGTCCGAGCCTTGCACCGTTATGTGCCCTTCATAAAATATAATTCTATTAAAATGTTTGAAACAAAAACAGCCATTAAGAATGTTAAGTTTATAGACACAAATGCTTTTTGAAATTTGTATTTATAACTTTTCCAAGGATTTTATCCTGGGACTATATATATATGTTTTTTTTATTTGGGTTAGGGGAGGGATAAAGCCATTCCAAGTCAGAAAGCTAAAGTCTGAGTGAAGTCAAGAGTCATTTGTGTTAAAGTCAAAGCCAAGTTGCAGTTCTTTTTTATATTGCCAAGTCGAGTAACTCGTCAGATTTCCGGCCAGACTCACTGGTTGGGATCAGCTCCGTAATGCAGGAGCAGCTCCATCACCTTGACTTGGCCCAGCAGAGCAGCACAGAACAGTGAAGTCTGACCCAAGTGATTCTCACAGTTCACATCAACACCTGGAACACATCAGAAAAGACTGAGACCACGTTTTTTTTGGCATTTTAAATATTTTAAGCAGTCTGTGTCTGACTTAAGAATAGTATTGACTTAAAAAATATATATATATAAATATATAATGCATTATGCCATACATTGATGTGTAACTGGTACAAGCTCAACCCAATACTTGAACTATTACAGTTGGTTACATACCCTTACTCAGCAGTTTCTCCAACTTGGTCAGATTTCTTTCTAAAGTGTATTTGTGCAGTTGAGCGTGTGCACCTCCAGTGGTCACAACACCCATATGTACAGGACAGGGGAATAGCAGCGCATTCATCCTGTTTCATCTGGTCCACCCAGCTGTCAGCAGATGGCACTGTGAATACAGTCATACTTGTCAAAGATGGTTTGTCTTTATGGATGCTTTCCTACCTAACATGGTTGGTGCAGTTCAAACATCAGTGATCTACATAGGTATGCACAATGATTTGGTAACCATGGACACATATGGATTTTCGTAGATCCTACATCAGAAAGTAGGTGTTGAAACATAGCCAGCATCTAACTTTAATAGCCAGCATCTAACTTTAACTACTCCACCTTGGAGTAATGTCTTGCTAACTTGCATCAGTCATCAGAATTTGATGTCTCTTCCCGTATCCAATGCTGATGTGGTAATGCAGGATGACAGCTTTGTTTTTACCTGCAGTCCATATGACCATAGGACCACCAGAACTAAAGGGTAACAACGTGTCCTATTTCCCTTACCAAACAAACTGAACAACAGGTGTGACCCATTGGAAGTGAAACATATGGCTTTTCTACTGTGGGCCTTGTACTGCATTGTACAAAACGTGAGCAGATTAATTTCTGGTGTGTGTATTGGTTTTATTTACCTAAATCTGATTCTGTGAAGGTACAGAGTAAATTGTTGAAAACAATATTGTACCAAATATTCAAAGTGGATTCTCTGTATATGTACAGGCTTAAGTAACTTCAGTTGTGAAAAGTAGGCAATACATTTTACTCAAGTACTGTGCTTATTCAATATTTAGGTACTTATACAATAGTTCTTCCCATTTTATTCTACTTTATACTTCTAATCCAGTATATATCAGAGAAAATTTAACATTCACTATTTTCTTACTTGTTAGAGGCAATAACGGTACAAGGCAGCACTTAACATTAACAATTAAATATACCAGTAAATAAGAACTAGTATTTTTACCTAAAATGTTGGAATGCACTAATGCCTTAATTTAGGCTATATTATTTTCAACTTGTGACGCTTCTCTCTGTGAGCTATTCTGTTTCGTCTTGAGTTGATGTAATACAAAGTTCCTTATGCAGATTTTTACTTGTAATTAATCATGTTTAATATTGTAGTAACGTCTTGCTAGTTTTACTTAAGTAAAGCATCAGTATATTTCATCTCGCCCCGGTTTCTGCCATCAAAAAGCATCTTCTCTGTGGGGTCGCCATTTTTTGTCGTTAGCCATAACATTTTCAGATTGTGTAACGCTAATGTTAGCCATTTGAAGTAACGTAAGCTAGTGCTATGTTAAGAATTGAATATAACGTTAGCATTAGCTAAAATATCCCGTCGGATAACACGGTACTTTCGGTTACAGCATACATGTAAAGATAACAATAAATAAATCAAAATAATTTGGCAAATAGCTAAATTAGCAAAACTGCTAGCTAACGTTAATACGAGGCTAACGTTAGCTAGCTAACTTTAGTTTTTCGTATGACATTAGCTAGCTAGCTAAAAAAAGACACCAGTAAAATAAATCTGACAACTGACAAAACTAAAGTGTATACCATATGAAGGCCTTATACGCAATGTTGAGAAATAAAATTTAGACTTACATATAGATTGTTGAACCGTTGTTTTTAACTTCTTTTAGGCACAGCAACTGTTTTAATGGAGTAACTACCATTAGGGTCTGACCCGCCGGCTCGTCACTTTCGGCCAATCAAACACGAGTTACGGTCACCTTGACTCAGCTGTTGGCCTACTACAATTTTATATCACTAGCTATATTATTTCTATGTTTTATACATGCCTTGCATACCCAGAATACAGTTTATAAAACTAGATATAGACTGAGATAGGGTCCCTTCAAGATATAGTAAAATAACTGCCACATTGGTGTTTCTGTACTTTTACATTAGGCTATATTGTGCTTCACTGATTCCAACTAATTTTCAGTTGTACAAAATGTCCACAAACTAATTGCCACACAGTGACCCTTCGGCCTTTTAACAACCCAAGTTGTATCAACATTGACCTATGGTTTCAGAAAAAGACCACAGTACAAAAAAGGCTTAGCCAACACTGCCACCTAGTGACCACAACCCGGAACTCTCAGGGTGAGTTACCTATAGTCTTATGACAATTCATAGGCCAATATGAATATGAAATTGAAACGGAGGTATTGAATGGTGCATCTTCTAATTCTGCAGAAACTTGCCAATCAGTAACCAGTAAACACTTTAGTACAATTCACATCCCTGTCAGATGTGCAAACCTGTGGTAGCCTGTGATGTAGAATTTAAGCCATTCCAATTATCTACTAGTCACATGCTGAAAAAAATGGTGAGCTAACAATGTTTGTGCAACAGAATATTAACTTTTATCTGGTCTTATAAAATCATACAGCTTTCAGCTCTTCTCCCAGCTCCACACAGCTTTCTAACACTGCAGGTAATGCTGTCAATTTTAAAGTCCGGCCTAACCTTAAATACACAGGCTAACCTTGATTACAAATGCAGCATTTGAGTAAAACAATGTGTTACATCTTCATGTACATTGTACATTAATGTTTAATGTATTTGTAGGGCTACATTTTGCTGACTTTCAGATTTGATGATGCACACAAAGATGAACATGGCTGATGAAAGACTAGAAGCCAAAGTTCCACATGTTGGCCTCCCTGAATTCTTGGAGGGCAGGAGAGCAGCGTGAAGGACGGTAGCAGGACGGTCTGCAGCTGGAGCCGTGCACATCCCAGGAGGCGTCCAGGGAGTTTGAAGACATCTGCAGGACAAGCAGTTCTTCCAGCAAGATTAAATTACAATTTTTCAGTTTGCGAGGGAATTAGTTTATTGTAAATGCACGTATATATATTGTTGTATATTATTATATTGGTGTGTGTGTGTATATGTGTATATCATGTATGCACACATAATTTGTTGCTTGATTTTATTTTCTTTCTTTGTTTAGTTACTATTTTGTGAATGGAAACGGGTGGTTGTGGCATACCCAAGCATACGGATGGATTCATATGTAAGGTAACTATTTAGTTATATAGCTAATAGCTATTTGTATTATAATATGTTATTCTTTCTATACATTAAATGCCTGATATGACAAGGTTGGGTTGGTGTGAAACAGCTGAATGCTAATTAAGGCTAGTCAGTTGAAACAATCTGGCTGCAGAGTATACATAAACTAAAACTTAATTGTTTTCAGAAGATTGTTTTAACTTTTTTCAAACCCAACACTATCCTTAAACTGATTTGATCACCCAGTGTTCTGGCTTATATGAGTTCGAGGTTGGTTGGGTGTTGGAGTGCTTTGCTCCAGAGCACCTGGCAGTGACTAGGGGGTGCAGTGGTATCTCCCCAGCCACCAATCCACATTCCGTACTTTGGTCCGTATGTGGACTTGAATCCTCCGATTCCCAACCCAACTCCTTATGAACTGAGCTGCTGGCACCCCTAAAAATGTTTTGGAGGATGCGGGCATCGATCCCGCTACCTCTCGCATGCTAAGCGAGCGCTCTACCATTTGAGCTAATCCCCCGTTCTTGAACCCAGCACATATTGTATGTAACATTTCAAAAGAAACCTCTTTGACTTTGCTTTCAAGACAGAATTTCTCAAATTAACCAGATCTTTTGCCAGTTCATTTCTCCATTGATTAAAGCCCAAGAGAATCTTCCTGAGGGCAGAGTTCCCATACAATTCCTGATGTGTTTATTTGAATAACAATTCTTTGTAATAACTCCCTCGAGGAATATACCACTACTAAACGGGTTGATCACTGACATAGACAATTGAAGAAGGGCTGACCCATAGACCGTTAATATTAATATCAATGTAATAAATAAAGTCTCTGGGCTTGCCCCTTGCATAGACAGACAGTACATGAACCACCAATGAACGACCCCAGCAGGTGGCGGTAATGCGCCTTAAAGCTTGCTACTTCCCGCTTTTAAATACATTAGACGAAATGACGTAGCAGTTAGCTTGACAGGCAATTTCGGCAGTAGGCTACTGTTGTGACCGCTGTGGACGTCAATTAGGGCCACGATGGCACCCTTCGTGTATACTGGTTAAGATGTTAATAACGTTGTGCTACGTCTATCTGTGGGTGCGCTTTCACAAGTGCTACTCGGTGCTGATCCGCAACAGCCTGTCCAGACTGAACAGCAGCAGCTTCAGCTTCAGCTTCACCGTGTGCTCCAGCCCGGCCTCAGCAGCAGCCACAGCAGCGCCGACGGGACGCCACACAGCCGCCGCCGCCGCCACCGCCGCCGCCCCCCGGAGGCAGCCCAGCCCGGACCAATTCGAGGACAGCGTCTTCCTTCAGCTGGGAAACAAGGCTGTCTATGTCACGGAGCCTCAGGTTGGAACTTGAGCTAACGTTTAAATGATATTTCCCATGTAAACGCTGTCTGGGCCTTTCCCAGCCTTGTTTACATTTCTCATTTATCTCCAGAACTGCTCCCGAATTCAGACAGCAAATCAGATCTTTACTTAAGCCAAAAGTATAACATTAGAATATACTTAAAGTACTCAACTTTGTGAGTTGTCCATAAGAAAATTACAAAAAAAGTCAAACCAACCCGCAGTGTTTGGTTGGTACTGTAAGGCTTTCCATACCTAGCCCTATAAAGCACACATTTAAGTGAAAGGTACACTCCAGTCCTCCTTTTTGAGACTCCTCTTGGATTTGAAGACTTAACTTTATATGACATGTGAAGGCCTATTAACCCATGTTGTCCTCTGGTCAAAGTGACCCGTTTTCATATGTCAGTGTTCTTTTTAATTAACCAAAATAACATGATTGATTCCACACAATGCTCTTTGGCAAGTACAAATCTCTACTTTCATTAATAATGGGATGTCTTATTCAAACTTTGAAGTGGTTTTGAAATAGTATTGAGTATAGTTGACAAATTCCAGTCTGGGATTATCCATCAATATACATAAATTGCTTCAATTGTAGTCTAAATAATTCCTAATGTTTGCTTTTCTAACTCAAACATTAGGTATAATTTCCTATAAATGGTTTATTGACCATAAATTCCAAAAATTACTGTAAAACTAAAGTTAGTGTTACGTAGTGTTCAACGTCAAAAAAGTGATAAATATTGCAGACCTTTTACTTGCATTCAGCCATTTAGTCATTCCACATTACTGATGATTATTTATCAAAAATCTCATTGTGTAAATATTTGGCAAAAGCACCAATTCTCAACCCTAAAATATCGTAATGAGGTATTTGGTTCTAAAAAATTGTGATATTTGTATTTCCTTCATATTGCCCGGCCCTACTTCTACATAGTGTTCCATATGACTTGATGTCTTTCTATGCCTTTGGTCAAAGTGTGTAATAACTCCTGTCACTAACTGCTAATCAATGTGTAACAGCCTTGTAGTGTGTGAAGTTATTCTTTCCTGTGCTGTCTGTGCTGTCCCCAGGCATGTGACGACCTCAGCAAATGGACCGTGCTGTTGGGGTCCTCTCTGCTTTGTGGTCCACGAATAGAGAATATTTCATTCATCATAGAAGCTACAGGACACAGAGTGGGCTACCATTCTCCTCACACATCAAATAAGAAAGTAGGCATCACACATTGCTTAACAAGTAATATTCTCACAACAATCATTCATACAGGCAGACGATGTGCAGCAGCGCCCTCTATGGTCACAGTTTGTGTTTGGTCACAGCTTTCGGTGCAACACCGGCATCCAAGTCGTACCTTTGCTGGCAAAGCATCCGGGCTCTCAATATCCTCTTTAAATGCCTCTCGATAATAACGAGTCCTTGCATTAACCGTCTGTTTAGAATGTCTCTGTAACTCATTCCCAGCCTAAAATACAATTCAATGAAAACCATCTCATCCGTGAATGCACCTTTTAGCTTGCTCTGGGTACTCTGTTTTCCCCACACAGGTATAGCAGAACTTGTAGTTAGACTACATCGTTATTCCCAAACACTATTTTGTGCCTACAAATTAGCAATTTCGTTTTATCTTTTTTTTCCGAAGTCATGTCTTGGGCTCCGTATTCCCTAAAAATAGAAGCAGTTATTTTATGACTTAATATTCTGGCATGTTTGTTTTTGTTTTGTAAACCACTAACCATGGCCTTTGCTCGGGAGCACACCTGTAATTTTGCAGCATTTTGTAGCACTTTCCAGCAGGGCTTTTCTCCCTTTTAATGCGCTCCCTCTGTCCTTCACTTTCTCACCTTCTCTCTTTCCATTATTTCCTCCACACAGTTCAGACATACACATCTATGCGCTAAAATGGTGTGTTTCTGCCCTGTGTTGTTCTTGCTTTGATTTACCAATTTCCACACTGGCCTAACACTCTGTGCTGATTAGCTGACTAGGTGCTACCTGCTCTTTTAATCTGTGTATACATATGTTTTTACGTCATGCAAGTCCCTTTGCGATTATAATAATTGCAGTTCTATTCAAATTTATTGTTAAATATTGATGCTTGTGCATTAACTCTGGACCCACATGTTTGAATATTAAACTTGGTAAACTATGTTGTTTGCAATAATAAATGTGAAACCTTCATATACATTGTATTTATATTTTCTCCATTTGGAATTTTTACAATTTTCTAATTGTCCAAAGATAAGATAAGATCTTCACTAACCCCCAGTGGGAATTATGTTGTTGCAGCAGAACAATAGAAAGAACAGATATAAATACAGATGGGTATAGAAAGTAACAGAAATAAATAAGAAGTAAAAAAAAGAAAACTAAAATAGAATGAAAAAACTAGTTGTGCAGCTGTAACCTGAAAACTGCGGCACATCGTCCTGATTTCTACTTTGCAACTGGAAGTTTGGGAACCTTCATCAACAACTCTGTCCTGCTCTGACGTAGTACTGGTTTTAGCTTTGAGACACTTAATGTCTTATCATAGAGTTTTGTGTGAGAGGTCAGTTGAAAAAAATGACACTGCCCTGCAAAATCCTACCCTTCGTGAAGGTTGCCATCTTTGTTCAGACTGTTCATTTAACGTCGGACCTATTTTTGAGGCTGGAATTTTTGAGGTTGTTGATCAATTATATTTTTTTGTGACGAAATCACATTTTTAAATTTAAATTTTAAAGGAAAGGAGACAAAACAACACACGCCGAAACAGACACACACATAAACAGACACACACAGACCGACACAAGACAGGGGACCAATCCCATGCGCAGGTTGAGGTAAAGGCTGTAGCACAAAGAGTCAGCGAAGCTGCGCCAAGTGTCCAGGGTCCTTTCCAGCGCTCCGATCATTAATTATTTAATAATTAATCTGCTTTTATTTAGTGTGTTTGACATTCACTATAGTAAGACATGCTCATGAACAACAGTTCACATGCATTTCTAAATCAGTGTTATGTGCTTGTGGCAATTTCCTAATCCAATTCTGAGAACAAGGAACGTGACAAACATCTCTTACAGTATTGTCAAACCTTTGTTGCTCCGAGCGCGGTACACAAGCCAAAGTTTGTATTATGCACGCCCGTGGGACGCCGTTCTTTCTCTTCATACCTTGGCTTGGTCCTCCCCCTCTGGTGAGGGCTGTTTCTTTCTTCCCAGTCGGAGGTGAGGGTCTTCTGATCACATCTAGGTTGGAATGTCCTTCTAGCAAATGCACTCAGGTCTAGATTCACTCAGTCAAAGGTTACAATGATTAATGAATCAGCATGATCAAATACAAGACAAGTTGCATCTGGCCAAATGGGATTTCATTACAGCATGATCAGAGACTTTCCCTCACACTTCTAACCACCTAGTTGCTCTGTACAAATCTCTCCTGAGAGAGATGTTTGTGTAGCAGCCAGACATAATAAGCTCTGTGGATCGGTTCTGGGTGTCCACTAACCAAATTACTAACGATATGTGTGTTGTGTGCAGGTGCTGAAGTGGTCTGATTACTGTCTTCCTCTGGCCTGTAGCCCTGGCCAGCCATTCCGGGCTGTAGCTCAGGCCAGTGTAGATAACTTCAGTCGTCTGGGGGTGGCTTTTATCGAGGATCGCCTTCAGCTGGACAATGGACTTTTGCCTTCAAAGATAATCCGTAAGTTGCCTTTGATTACTTTTCCTGTTTCCCTTTATTGTATTTGATTCTATTTTGTGTTAATTTATCTCTTTGGCATGCACATTTCAGTGATTTTATTTTGCATTATGTTCTATTTTGTGAAGCTAATTAACTAAAACAATCAGTTCACCAGCATGGGTGAGCCGTAACAAACTTTATTTCTTATTTTAGTCTTTATTTCATCTACATTATGCAATAGGCCACTCGTAGTGGCAATGCACAGAGCATCACCACCAAGTCTATAGTTCTGGTTTTACAGCCAACAAACTCCACTCTTATTAACCTTGTTCACAACACACAGCTGTTTTCAGTAAAAAAAAGCTCTGATACTCTACCTATTTAACACCAAACATCAGACCAACATAGTTAGACTAGCTGGTGAACCTAGTGAAGTTTTTAGCAGCTAAAGAGCTAGATATTTTTGTCATGAGTCGGTGGGAACTTGAATATTGAACTTGTATTCATCGTGACTGCAAATGAATGCTAACGCTATCTGGTAAATGTGCAGGACAGCTGGTTAATAAAGTTTAAATATCAACTTTGTAAGGCAGGTGTTGAGGACCCCAATGGAAATAAGTCCTGGACTTTATTGTGTTTTTATCCTCGATTGTATTGGATGTCTTTTCCTGTGTAAGGAATTCTTAATGTGGTTAAATCAAAAAGATGAAGAAAGAAGAAAGAGCTTTTGTGCTCCTAATTGGCCAAAAGAAATCACTTAAGAGCAGATAAGAAAAACCTTTATTTGTCCCACGGTGGGGAAATTGCGGTTTGCAACAGCAGAGATAAGACAACAGATAGGTGTACAAAATATAGCAAACAGTATTATACAATAAATTACACATGACTTATTAAATTGCACTTTGAAAATTGCCCAAATGAAAATGTTTGCAAAGTTGTAATGATAATGGCACATGGGAAACAGGATATTATTGCACAGTCAACCATGTTTGTCGTACAGTCTGACGGCCGCTGGAAGGAAAGATCTGCGGGATCTCTCCTTGACACCAATATAGTTTGAAATATTTTCATACGTAATTTACTATTATGTTTAGTTTATAAAGGCCTTGTTAACAGAAATTCTTGTCTGTACTTGTGATGTTTACAAAATGTCTTTACTCACATTTTTGTAAATGTTTGTGACTTTCCCATAGCTGTCCTCCTCCAGCAATCCACTCTCAGTGAGCTGTTGGCGAAGCAGTGTCCAAAGACTGAGACGTCATCACTCTGTCTCTGTGGCCCCCAGTCTGGAGAGGGTGTTGCTGAGCCGTTGCGTTGTCGGCTGTCCCCTAATCACCAGCACTTGCAGTGCCGTAAGGGCAGCCTCCTCCTCACCCCGGAGCTAAAGAGGAGGTTAGGGGAGCGGCGAGGGTCAGAGCCGGTCCGTGGCACCAAGGATCCGGGAGCTGTTTGCGACTCGGAGGACCATTCCCTAGGGAATCATCACCACATGGAGGGCCACAAACATCACCTCCATCTGTCCAGCTGCCACGAATGCTTGGAGCTGGAGAACAGCACCATCCTCTCTGTCAAATATGCCTCAGCTGAGAACATTCCAGACCTTCCCAATGATAACTCAGTCGGGCTTGATAGTGGAGATGAGACTCTGGATGATGTTGAAGGGTTTTCTGGGCAAGGTGGTGGATTTGACTGTAAAAGCAAACCGCCAAACATTCTGCTGTACACGGGTGGTTGCCCGGAGCGTTTTGAGGCGCTTCGTCAGCTTTTATCCGAGTGTATAAACATGGAAAACAACATAATATATCCCCTCCAACCACAGCAGGCTCTGAGCGACCCTTGGCTGGACAACACCCGGCTCCTGGTACTGGCAGAGGAGGAAACCCTTACCCCCCAACTTCAGACCCGTTTCCTCACCTACCTGAGCCAGGGTGGCAGGGTCCTGGGGTTAGCCTCCACCCTGTGCCCTGCAGGCCTCTGTCTGAAAGTCAGGGAGAGGCAGCGTGGGAAGGTCAGCAGGCTGAGCTTCACCAGGGAGGACAGCACCGAGCTGGAACTGAGCGTGTTGGCGAGTGGGATGGTCTACATCAGGGATACTCAGGGAGGAGGGGAGGTGGAGCTCTGGGGGGAGCTGAAAGGGGACATCCCTCATCAGAGGGACATGGTTATAGTCAGGGTAACCCACAGAGGGGATGACGGCGAAGCTGTCCTCTGTCAGGTAAAGACGTATGGCATTATTATTATTATTATTATTTGTCTCATACTCAAACAGATCAGCGGCCAATTTTTTAGGTGCACCTGTAAACTCTTTTTGTAATTAATTTTTTTTAATTGAAGGAATTGCAAAATACACGTTACATCAATCAGTACATTTTCCTTAATTTTCTTAATTTTTAGTAAACAGGAACAAGATTACCTTTCCCATACCCCTCTTGGCAGCTAGTGGGTTCACACAACCAACAAAAAAAAAGTTAAAAAAAAAGAGAAAGGAATGCTAATAATGTACATTCTTACAGCTATGCATCAAAATGACCCTTTTTTCCTTCCCTTAAGAAAAAAGTAAACATACTGTACATAGAAAAATGTAAAAACAGAAACAGAGAGAAGAAGTAGCATTAAAACAATTGATTTCACACAAACTTCCACAGACTCACACTAACTACCCTTGCATACGCATAATTTTCCGGTTTTTGCTCTTCTTCCGAAAAAGACAATATTCTGACTAAGCTGTTTACATGGTGAATGAAAATGAATATTCCCCTCATATATAATATAGACATGCTGTATGTTCCATGTCTGCAGGCCCACCTGGAAATAGCTCCTGACTCAGAGCAGAACTTGACATCAGAAGGTTTTGATGAACTGAAGGTCAGCAATGCCCTGCGTTTTGAGGTCTTGACAGAGATCCTCACCTCGCTGGGCCTCAACTGTGAGCAAAACCAGACTCCAGCCCCCAGCCCAGTCCACCTGCTGGCCACCTCTCAGGTAAGACCCACACTGCTCATCTGTCGGTAGCAGTCATGCAATAGATTTGTCTGTGACTCTCCTGGATTTTCTTAGTCACGCCATGTCCTAACTAACACGGCTCAATGTTCCCTGCAACATCAAGTACACAGACATAAGTAGAGGTGCCTTGATACAACTTTTCTGTAATGTTGATAGTCTATCTTTATTCCCAATAATGCAAAAATACCCCCAAAAAAATATTTTTACATTTCTACTGACATTTTGCCCCTGCCGCAGAACAAAAATATTTTCGTCCATCATTATTATTATTATTATTATATAGGGCTGTCAAAATGATGATTGAATATGCCTTTTTTTTTTTAAGATAACTTTTTGGGGCATTCTAGGCCAACTGAAGTCATGAAAGGGGAGGTAGAATGGGAATGACATGCAGCAAAGGGCCGGAGTGGAACCTGTGGCCGCTGCTTCGAGGATAACACCTCTATATATATGGACGCGCTCTCCAACCAGCCCCCCAGGCACGCCAAATATTCCTTCTAAAAAATGTCCTTATGTCCATAAGAGGGCGAACAATAACAATGGGAGACATAGCTATGTGTATTGGTATGGTGCCGGTCCTTACCAACACGAGTTGCAGAATCTCGTTGACTCTCCAGAGTCATAGACATTAGACATTAGACATTTTCTTTGGCGTCCGGCATCTTCTTCTTCACTCTCGTTTTTTTTACTTCTGATCATCAGCAGCCTGATAGAAACGTCATCAACACACCGACTCGCTCGCTGTGAAACCCGGGCCCACCTGAAAAAACATGCAGGTCCCACAATATTTGACAATACAGTTTTATATTCGCATGCCTGTTTATTTCTTTACTATTTGAATTTAGAGTATATATTAACAGCCTGAGAAACCACATACATACATACATGCATACATACATACATACATACATACATACATACATACATACATACATACATACATACATACATACATACATACATACATACACACACCCCCCCAGATTGTTTTTATTAAAGTTAATTGTATGAGCGACAGCACACATATGCTGCATTCTACACGTGGAAACAATTTGGCTTCCTAAATGTATGCAAATATATGAGCATATATGCAGCCGGCTCCCAGCAGGTCTGTTTACAGAGGGCCAATACAAACGTGAGGGCAATAAATCAGTCTTTGATCAGCCATCACAGTGACTGACTGCATAGAGTGCCGCTCACTTTGGGTACCATACGGCTAGATTCGGTCTAAAAGGCGGTCTAATTAATAAAAAGCTAAAAGACTATTTTTGGACTGATTGGGGAAAAACAGGGATTTAAAGTGTATGGGTACAATGTGTATCTAATCTAAATTCTAATTTTCAAGACGGATTCAACAAGGACTTGTTCTTATGTACAGATATGTCTTTTGTAAAATACTTGTGTTGGACGTGTAAGAAAATAACAATGGCAACATTTTCAGGATTGAGCATGTTTGTCAGGGTGTTTGTCATGGAGTTGGAGTTCAAGAAGAGCCACTAGGGGGAGTCGGAGGTCTAGGTTGCTAAAACACTGGAATCAAGGACCGGAGTCAGTCTTCAGGGCAAGCCTTCCAATGGCTGGTGTCAGTGATGGGAGGTGTCCTGTCTGGGCACGGAGCCCGGGCCTTCCTTTAAAAAAAAATAGTATTATTGTAGTAATATTGGTAGTAGTTGTATGTTTTGGCTTCATTGTTGTATATTTGGATTGGTGTGCGGCCTTTGACCTTGCTGCCCCGGCCACTACCCCCCCACGCCAACCCCTCCCCAGTTGAAGCCCCAACAAGAAGCGGGCTTATGGAAATTGGGGGCTGCAGAATTGTTTCCAGATTGTTGTGTAGGTGGAGGAGGAGCGCTGGTAGCTGTGTACCTCGACATGTGTGTAGAATGGCCTCTCTGCTCCTGGTGCACTACGCTCGGGTTGTTTCCAGTAGCTTTCATTCAGTCCTAAAGTTGTCAGGTTGTTTTGTCAATTGATGTTTTGGTCTTGAGTGGTGTTAAGTATGAGTGGTGGAGGTTTCCATATGTGTTGGAGGTTTCCATACGTGCTTGTTGTCAGGCATTGCCACTCACTCGCAGCAAGTTGGACACTCTTTACCTAAAGAAGTAGAATTTTACGCATTTGTTCCCATTCATGTGCCAAAAATACGTTGAAATCAAAGTATTTGGAGCCCAAAAATCTAATCTCTGCAATCTTTGATGATTTTGAATGTTATATAAATATTATAAAAAAATAAATAAGTTTTGGACTGTTGATCAGTCCAAACAATGTTACCAAAAATAATGTTCTAATAACAGACATTAGAACATTAATGATTATTTTAATACTTAGTTGACCAAATGATTAAAAATAAGCCACAGATTAGCAATAATACTGGTGCAATAATATATAGTTGGTACTGGATATAATAAATTGTTTTGCTGAAGGTCTTCTTCTTGTGTCCAGGTGAAACTGTGCCAGTTTTTTTTTTTTTTTTTAACTATATCTTTGGCTGACAGACACATTATTACAGTATTACATTCTTTGAACAATCAAAAAGTAAAAGAAGGAAGAGTGATGTAATAACCACTCAACATAACTGGACTGTATAACATGACATGTTCATATTCTGAACAACACATTGACATGGGCAATATTATCAGCTAATTGTATTATTATTATTATTTTTGTGTAAACACATTGGCTGATGAGTAACAAGACATGTCAGAACAACATTGTGAGAGACACTGTATACACATGTAGATATTATGAAGCAGATTAGAATTAGATCATGTAATACCCATGGAGAATGATGGCCATTCAACTGGCACTATCTCCTGAAACAATATGCATACATCTCACTTGGGTCATTTTCTGTCTCTCCTTTAAGGGTAGGAAACGGGTCAGTTGTGTAGTTTTAAAGGTGTGTGGGGCCAGGGTAACATACACCGCACTTGATTGTGCCACTGCAACAGCTGTGAGGCTGAGGCACTCTGCCGTAGTCGGTCTAGTAGCAGGACTTCTCGCAGGTGATGACAACCCTCTCTAGCACACACTAATGCATTCAGTGTGGTGGTGATCAGTGCGGCTGCCTTCAATCACTGCTCAGTGGGTGTTCCTGTTCTCTGCCGTGAGGTGGTAAATCACCATTTGCCTCTCTCTGGAAATTAAGTGGGTTCTTGAGTCAAATAGAATCAGGACTGGAATGGATTAGAAAAGCTCTCTCTTTAACAAAATAAAGACTTGTTGTGTGCCAAAGCTGGTTAGAGTTGATAGTTGATAGATTTTTTTTAGTTACAGTTATCAATAGACAGTAAATTTGACAGTGTGAGCATCCCTATGGAAGCCCAGTATTTATGTTAAATAATGTTTGGGCCTATAAGGGCCTGCAGGCTGTGCTGTCATAAGTCTAATGTAAATAGACTGTGTTTATATAGCGCTTGTACGTAGTACAGGAACCGTTCACCATTCATACACCTGCTCAATTGATTTACACACACTTGTGCTCCGATGGCGCACCATCGGGAGCATTATCGGGGCTCAGCGTCTTGCCCAAGGACACTTCAACATGGGACTGCAGGGCCAGGGAGCAAACCGCCGACCTTCCGATTGGTAGGCGACCTCGCCACCAACGTCAGCTACAGCCACCCACGATAAGATGGGACCCACAACAGCCGACTCCATTCTCTAGCCTTGACCTAACTTAACGTTAAGCTGCCTTTAACTCCTACTCTCAGCCAAGCAAAGAGCAGATCCTCAGTGGTCTTATTTCTACTATCTGCTTAGGCTAAACTGCCGTGGCCCGGCACAGTTGTCAAGCCAACATCCCTGCTTATCTAGCTCCACTAGTCTTACAGATACTAGCTGTCAGCTGTCTTCCTGGCTGTCACTTTCTGACAGTCTTTTCCTAGTTGTCGGTTGTCCCTTTCTCCTGACCCCACTGTTAGAAAGGGTCCATGCTCAACCAGCATGTAGACTGAGATAGAATAAGATACAAAAAACAAGGGGAATTGTTGCAGCAGCACTATATGTTAAATAGTGACGGAATACAAATCCACCATATAAAGGCATCTGAACATGTTGTTGCTTTCCAGTGAAAACCTAATATTTCCTTGATGTAAGTAATTTAGTCAATTTAACTACTATTACTCCTATCCTACGACCAATCTGTCATGCTCAGCCAATCTTGTGACAGGATTTAATGAGAAGTATTGCTCTTCTTAAAGTTTTTTACAATAATGTACGTCTGTTACATTCACGCCGTTTGCCAAATGAGTTGATAGAAAGTTAATCAAGACGATCAGCTCCACACAACTGTGTCTGGGTTTCAATGTGACTACGTTTAGAAGATTGTTGTCGGGCAACTTTCGCACACAGAAAATAAAATGACCTCCTCTGAAGAGTCCATGTGTTTTTTTAATCCTCCTTGTCCTCCTTGGCTACTTGCAACTACATAGAGGAGGGGTGGGGGTGGGGGTGGGGGTGGGGCGCGATCACGGAAGGCGTGCATCATGTGGTTGCTCCAACAGTTTTCAGGTCATTACTTAGAACTCCTCATTGCGGCGACAGAAACTAAGCACTCCATCTTTAAAATGAGTTCATCACCAATCGGTGAAATGTCAGTATTGTACTGAGCGCAAGCCACATCCTGTTATGTCTTGTGAGGATGACTTCATGTTGATGTCAAATCAAATCAGCCTTCATTTACATTTTCAGACAGAATTGCACAATGAAGTGCTTCTCATTATTACATCCCGTACATTAAGATAACAAACAATGTGATAATCTACCAATCTAATAAGAGAGGTGAAGGAAGTCCAAACACAATAATATATTTACCACAGAGAAAACATGGTAAACATTCAGACATGTTTTGTGCGAGAGAAACCTGATTAATAGGAAGTGACTGGAACAGAGCAGACTGGGACTGCTGCCTAATTACACCATGGCATTGATTAGCCACACACACTGAACAACTCATTCAGCACATTTATTTCTAACGGAAACGCCATCACATACATTACAACTCTTATCTTGGACAGACGATTCTGAATATATGAACTATTTCTCTAAAAACTTGGAATGACAGGTGGTGAAAAGCCAGTTTAATAAATACAGCATGTGTGTATGCTCACTGTTGTCTAGAAGAATTTATTGTGATGATTCAGCTAAGTAATGGCAACAGCAGAACCCCTTGAAGTAATTATGAGGAACTTCGAAATGTTTCTTTAAAGCTGATGATCATAAATGACCTGTGAAAGCAAAAGAGACTAACGAGTGAAAAGAACGCTATTTTCTATATTGTGTTTATTAATGCCTTTGCCTTTGTTCAATGTTTTTTTTTCTTCTTTTTTCCCCCCGTAAAGTCACAAAATGATTTGCGGCAGTCAGAGCAGCTCTACAGTAACACATTTTGATGGGTCACAGATTTCAGTGCAACACCAAAAAAAGCCTGTGTAAGCAAGTAGGCAGCCAGGTACAAGGTAGGGGGAGATTTCTTATTGTATTTTAATGTTATTTTAGAAGTGATCTGCTGTGTTCATGACTGATACTGGG
This sequence comes from Etheostoma cragini, assembly GCF_013103735.1. Lineage (NCBI taxonomy): Eukaryota > Metazoa > Chordata > Actinopteri > Perciformes > Percidae > Etheostoma > Etheostoma cragini. Next base: position 2,529,493 of record NC_048419.1, on the reverse strand, counting down.
GCAGGACCATCACAGAAAAGAAGGAAATTAAACAAAGTACAAGAAGTACTGAAAGCTAAAAAGGGAAAAGTTGCAGACGTCGGTCTGGGAACGGATGGAGACAACCACGGGATTGTAAAGGATTCAAAACTGACCCTGAATATGAATCAAGCATAACGTGTGTTCTGAAGCCTGACATATCATATTCCACTGTACAACAGAGCTTCATGTTGTCCAAAAAAACTATTAAAAACGCATTGATGAGCCACATGATTCCACTGAGTGACATGTTTCTTCATTACCATGCACACCTGCAAAAGCAAGACCTCAGGTAGTATATCCAATAACATTACAGAAAATGCAAGTGTGGACTAAACTGTAGGCCGTGTGTCTATAGAGACAGGTGTACATGTTATTTATATTTTGCATAAAAGAAATAACATAGCATTATTGTCCTACTGTGCTCTTCACAGGAGACCAAGGCCATCTTCCTGAATTGGCTGCAGACACGTGCAGATCAAAATGGCCTCCTCACATTGTCCAAGGCCTCCCTCAGGATGCTGTCCTGTTCTGAGCTCCAGGACGGTCCTTCGCTGCCTGAGGGCTCCCTGGCCCTGGTCACCAACTCTTCAGAGTCCCAGATCTGGCCGCAGTTCAGTATGGAAACCTACAGCAAGAACCTGAAGACCAGCCTGCTGGGGCACACCTTGCTGTACGCTGATGTGGTCACGTCTACCATGGACCTGCTACAAGGGTAACACATGCTCCTCTGAGCCTGTTTAATGTTTGAAATATACACTTAGGCTGGTAGCAGTGTGTTCACACAGGCAAAATTTTGTTTTTGTGACCAAAACGACATGCAACACTTGGTTTTGATTGCAGCAATGTGCACAGGCTAACCAGCTGTACTTTTACACAGCTGCTCTTATCATTGTAAAGCACAGTTCCCCGCAGCTACTCAAATAAACTAGTTCAGCTTACAAAGCAATGGTGATTGTTCAGAGCCCCCAAAGACCAGATCATATGTTTTTATCCTGAGCTCATAAGATGCAGTATGGCTCTTGTGAGTAAAAGGGAAAACAAGCTTTTCAATGGTCACAGTCATAGGTTGTTTGTGACCCAGATGAATTTGAGGGTTTGAAATGCAGTCAGCTGTCATTGTAGCATTGGTTGTCGCACACCAACTGGGGCAACATTGTGGATCCGGCTTCGGTCTCCAACAATTACACACATTCTCAAAAGGCCGCGTACTGTGTTTGGTTGGGCTGACAGGCTACAGGTCTGAGATTCTGTAGCTGCCCCATGTCATTTTCCTTTTTGATGAACCCATTTCATTTAGTATTTTTACTCTGGGCCAATCAGCTGGCCAGGCCTCCGGTGCAACGGATGAAACAAATGGAATTGTGGATCTATAACCTTTTTAAACAACTTGTAAAATTGGTGCAAAATAGTGTATTATGTCAGTTTTTTCAAGCTGTAAACCGGTTGCTATGTTCATCTTCACAGTTACGTAACTGTTATGAAAGAGCTCCACATGTGGAAAGCTATCTGCAAAATTCACAACATAAGTTAATTAATGCATAGCTTAGCAGTTTGATCCTATACATGAAGTTGAGATCAGTGTAAGTTCACATATCCATATAAATTCACTAAATCTAACACTGCTGACACAGTGTTGAATTGACAAACCTTGTGATAATGATTTGAGGTGAAATCAAACAGCCTTTGAATAAATTAACAAATAACACCCTGCGCAGACCACCAACCACCTAATCTGAAATAATCACTCACACGTGCATGCATACATCTGCGTTTTGTTTGAAGCTTCACCATTGTTCCAACCTCTACTACACTTCCGTCTCTATCTTGGGGAAGGGTGATTCGGAGCCTGCAGGTGAATGCTGGGGTGGAGGTGGGACTTTTGAATAGCTACAGTACATCACCAGCAGCATTAGCATAGCTTTAAGGGGAATGCAGTGGCAACAGAAGAATGAGTACAACACCGGCAACTTAAGTACACCGCCATGACTAAAAGGGTGCGTTGGATATATGCAAAATGAGTTGATGGACAATAGTGAAAAACAATACATGACGTCACAAGGACTTTCAGATGCTCATTTTTTATTATTGAGTCTCTTTGGCAACCGATGAAGATTAAAATTGACACTAACCAAGTGAAGTAAGAAAAGATAGCCGTGTGTGCGTGGGCTTGCGTGCGCGTGCTGGGAGGGTAGACAGGCTGGAACTAATTTAATGCCTAAGTGACCTTACTGCAGCGAAGGCGAGTTGCACCTAATAGACTTCTTTGTCTGCATCCACACATGAGTAAAAGTGGCTGTTGAGCGGGTCCACCAGGCAGCAGGTGGGAGCAATTAAAACTGTCATAAAGTTTGAAAAATGGATTGTGGAGCAGCACTGAGCTGATTGGAACCGACAGTGTTGTCATTAAGGTTATACAAAAACTAATGCCGGGTGAATGAGTGGGCCATATAACCCCAAACCTGTTGCTGCAGTTTGATTTCACTGCTAATGTTTGAGTTTCCAGATGTCCCTCTGGAGCAGCCTTGATTAATGCTATTATCAAGGAATGTCTGTTATATTTCTTCAGACTTTGTGTTTATTAAGTATTCAGGAGGATACTGAATATTTTCAGAGAAAATCAACCTTTTTAAGCAGGACTAAAAGTCGTTTGAAAACTAAATCAAAAGATCTTGACTTTTTTCTTTTTTTTTTTTTTTTTTTTTTAGTTTGCCAACGTACAAAGCTATCGATTTGTTAAAGACAGGTTATGTAACAGGAATAAAATAAAAAAACAGAGTATGCTGCATCAAAACAACAATAAAAGAAAAAGAAAAATACTCCAAATAATCCCTCCCAAATCACTGCTAGTGAGCATATGTCAGTGTCAGCCCGTCACAATGATAATCCACGATAAGTGAATGGATAGACTGTGATTCCGTTAAACTGTACTTGATTAATTAAATGTATTTAATTAATTAAAGTATTTTTAGAGCCAGGAATGAGTTCAGAAATGTCCCCATGCTTTCTGAAACCTTGAATGCTGAAACGAGAACTTGATGATTTTTTTCGAGCTTTAGGCAGGACGTGATATCTGTCAGCCATTGTATATGAGTGGGCGGGGCCGGTTCAGGATTGACAATTGAATGCTAGTGGGACCAGGAGAATCCACATTACTAACAGAAACCCTGCAGGATCCATTGTGACCCATATTAGAGACTAAAGTCAGGTTATCTCAGCCCTGGCTGCTCCAATTTTTAACCTTTTTTTTGTGTCTCTTGCATCTTTGATGTTTAATTTTAAATGACTGTAAGATCCCATTTTATGGTTTGATGTTGATTTAATTTGTGTCATAGTCTAACATTTATAATAATAATAATAATTCATTTTTTTAAAGCGCCTTTCATGACACCCAAGTTCACTTCCCAAACAAAAAAAGAACATTAAAATTATAGTCCTCACATTAAAAATAAAAGTCAGTCAGTCCATAACCCTTCTTGAAGAGATATGTTTTAAGTTGGTTTTTAAAGTCAGTAATTGGGTTACAATGTCTGATTTACGTTAGTTTTAGTCCAGTATTACAATAGTACCTTTGCAATAAAAACACCATAAAATGTAAATGATTTTTTTTTTTTAAAGCATCCACAGATCTTCAAGGGAGAGACTTCCAAGGTTTAGATTGAAGTCTGGAGCCAGGAACAACTGAGGACCTGAGAGACCTAGTTCTGAGATAAGGCTGTACATCTCTAATGTAGGCAGTAAGGGTGCATTATTCCGAAAATGTCACGATTAAATATAAATTTTCGATTCTAAAAGAAAATTCTTAATGGAAAAAAAACAATTCAGAGTATGGACATGTAGTTACTTTTCCCACATGATAGCATAAACGCCATCACAAAACAATGAAAATAAATAAATTAAAATAGATGTGAATTGATTTTGGAATTCTTTTTTTTTTAAATGTGAATTGATTTTTTTGCACACCCCTATTAGGCAGGTGCCCGTCCATACAGAGCACTATAAGTGATCTCAACAACCTTGAATTCAATTCTCAATAGGCTGGGGAGTCAGTGAAACGACATGGGGACGCCCAGCAGCTTAGCAGCAGCGCTTTGGGCCTCATGTGAGCATCGCGGAGATGTTTTGTTGAGGCTGGTGAAAAGTTGGGACGGGAAGACGAGAATGTGAATAATCCTCTCCATCTCAGCTGACACAATAGGCTTCCGCAATGTTTCTCACTTGTCACAGACATACGGTTGGTAGTAAGGTACATTTCTTATATCGATGCAAATCATTTGGTTTAGAATTATAATTTTACAAATCTGCATTAGACATAAAGTAACAATTCAGCACCATAAATACATACCTTAATAAATTCCCCATCAGGTATTAGTAAATTTAGTATCAGTGTATTCTGTAAATCTGATGGCTGATCAGCTGCAGCATTGTGAGAACAATTTAATTTAAGTAAGAATTAAGCTAATCTTTAGCATTGAGACAAATATGAGCAGCACCTCATGACTGGACATTGAATTAAAATATAAGTGACCTGGGGCGTCGGTGTGATGGAGTGGTTTAGATGGAGACCTTCCAGCTGGTTGGAGTCCAGCAGGGCGCCTTTGCCTCTCAGTCCCTGCTCGCTTTATTTTCTTGGCACGTGCTTTATAACAGCGGTGACTCTGTGAAATATGCAAGTAAGCTCCTCTTTGAGCGATTTAATACCTAGATGAATTAAGTTGCAGTTTGCCACTCGCAATCAGAACATACACCCAATATCAGAGATGTCAGTAATACAAAAACATATACACAACAGTACATCACATACACCTGCAGATGAAAACAAGGCTGAAATGTATGGCTGAATCTGGCAAATTAACATGATTAACTCAAGTGCCCATGCTTATTATTGTGCATAAAATACACTTACATGTATGTAGAGCTGGAAAGATGAATCGATCAGGTGTAAACTATTAAATGAATTGCCTGTTTTTTATTCACCGCTTGTTAAATGTGAATATGGTCTAGTCTCTTCTCTCCTCTGTGACAGTAAACTTAATATCTTTGAGTTGTGGACAAAAACAAGACATTTGAGTAAGTCATGTTGGACTTTTTGGGAAACGCTCTTTCACATTTTTCACAATTTTCTGACGTTTTATTGCCCAAACAATTGATCCTTTCATCCAGAAAATAATTGCCAATGGAAACAATTTCTTACTTGCAGCCCTAAATGTGTTTCATGTTAAAAACAAGATAGTTTTTGTACAATACAAAAAAAACAAATGCAGTCAGTTAACATTCCTGAGGGCGTTAATGGAATAGTATCTCAATTAAAAGAAACGTAGGGTGTATTGTTCGTCAAATAAGCACATCCTCAAACAGAAGATGGATTTCAGATGAGTCGGTTATTAAGAGTTCTTTGAAGTGACAATGACTGTGGCCTTACTTCAATGTGGAGTATAAATAAAGGATTGAGAGGGCCTAATAGGCAGAGAGGGAATTGGTTTCAGGCAGGTCAGTGCGGGCTGAAATTGAGGAGCTGATGAAAACACAGGTTCAGCCACTTGAGTGCAGAGGCTCGAAGCCGAGGCTCAATGATTGGCAGCCGGTGTGTTTGTCCAGGGTATTAATGCTTTGTTAGGCAGGCAGCGGCTAATAATAGCCAGGACTGAGACACAGGATCGTGTGCTCACAAGGGCACACCAAACTGGAATCTCAATGCTTTTTAGTGAGCAGCTTAACACTCTGCAGCCCTGGACACAGCGACGTCCCCGTCATGTGTCCCAGTTACACAGCTAGCACAGGGTGGGCTCCGCACCGTACGAGGGAAATGTGTGACAGCGTTGAATATGGCGAGAACGTTAGTACTTGTAATGCATAAACAGACAATAAAATGGAGTCGGTTCTGCTTTTCTGCCGCTTTCAGTATTTTGCAAAAATACAACCAGTATGCTTTTTGAATTTAAAACAAATGAATGGACTGAAATAATACATATATAAAACATTCTTTTATTGAACAAATTCAACATGGAATTTAACATAAAAGACCAAACTTAAATAAAGCACGACAGCTACAATATTAAAGTGATATTTTCTTTCAACTAAAAATGGGTTTTCTTTTGTGATATGTCGCGATTGTGTTTATTAATCGATCAGCTATTGCGATAACGATAAAAACAAGACAAAAACCCGATATCTTGTATTACTTGTGTTACTCTTATGCTAAACCCCTTCATTTGAGTTCAAAATAGATTCATCATGACCAATATTGAAAGTACTCAAAACAAATACAACAAAACACACATATACTACATGCACATATTGTGGTTACATTACAGGGGGTATTCCAAATTCAAGAAACGACAATGCAGTTTTTTCCGGCTTAGTTATTAATAGAGAAATTATATTCAAGAATAACTAATAAGGGATTCAAATGCTTTTTTCAGTCACCCCACCCTGTCTGCTCTGTTTCCATGTGGACAGGTGGAAATACAGCAGTTTAATGACACAAATCCAAGACAACAGAACTACAAGGGACAGCCTCAACATTTATATTTTTTCAAATTTCATTTTCGTTATTGGCTGGTCAGTCTAATAGTTTTTTGCATTCATTTTCAGAAAATGATGATCATGATTTCTTACAGTCCAAGATGTCGAAAAAATATTCACTTTACAGCGTTGATAAATCCTCACTTTGGAGAAGCAGGAACCAGAGAATGTTTGACGATCGATCGCTTATCGGAGTTGTTGGGGATTCATTTTTTGCCAATTGATCCATCTGATAGTTTGGGCCCTGTCTGTGTGTGTGTTGGTGTGTGTGTGTGTGTGCAACAAGCTGTTGGTGTTTGCTTAAGGGCAGTTAACAGTGTGGAAGTGTTTATTTGTGAGAAAGCGGGGATAAGAGACTATAGGGGTTTTCTAACACCACTTGGCTGGTCCAGAGAGCATAATGATTCTTTTCCTGCTCTGCTGAACTTGATCCCTGCGCCTGGAGCAACACACTTCCTACTTGTTGACTTTTTCTTGTAAGAGCTTCAGGCTCCGACATTAAAACCCAAGGGCCCACTTTTACTTTTGTATTCCTTTTTCTTCCCCACTTAATTTTTCTCTGATGCTTAAAGGAATCGAAGCAGCAGTGGATGTAAATGCATTTCTGACTATTTTCCACTTCTACTTGTGGTCATAGAAATGCTTTTCCAAATTGTCTGCACATTGTGTGTGTGTTTGGCCTTTTATAAGGATATTTATATGTAAATCTCAATGTCACAGTTGTTGTTACTGACAGTCCCACAAACAGAAAAGAGTACCTGGACCTCCATATTCTGGAAATCTGAATAGAAAAACAACCTTAATAACGGATTCTTCTACTTAAAGCTGTTCCAGTTGTTGGGCGAAGGCCCCGGCAATCACTGTTTGTTTTGACAAGCAATCCAATATCCAAACTGACACTGTATGGAATTAGAGTCCTGTTTCCTGTGAAAAATACAAACCACAGAACAAGCAGAGGGGGTGGGGCGTTGGTGCAGAGAAAATGGATTCCTCATAACTGTGGCAACAGGTTTGACCATAAAAATCAAATTGGCCCAATTGACCTTGCATGCTCCACCTGCAATTATAAAAGATTGTAAGCAGATGCCTAAACGTCCCCATTTCTTATTCTGGGGAACATATGGCGCAGTGTTTGACTTGCACTTCGTATGTCCAGTGAAAGGTATGTTATAGAGCCTCTAGAGCCTAGTGATGGTGAGGAGCCATGAAGTCCCATGCAGGGTCCACAGCGAGCAGGCTTTCATTTCAGCTTCAACAAGACTACGCCAGCCTGTCAGCAAGCCCTCTAATCTGTTTAAATCCAAAGACTACATTTAGAAAGAGCAGATAAAAGTACTCTGTGTTCTGATTGGTCCCCTGCAGGGTTTTCCCTACCAGTCTAATTTTCAGGTCTAGCACTAGGGCCATTTTTCTGTAGCACCAAAGCCCAGGAATATAAAATCAATGTGAGGATCCAAACTAACATAAATTCTTTCCTCAGATCTTATCATAGTTGGACTTCTTTAACTTTAATCTGTTTGAGTGTTATTTATGTCATTATCTGGTTGTAACCTTTTCTAGGTTTTAGACACAGGGTGTCAAAACGCTCTAAACAAGGTCAAATTTCTTCTTTTTTTTTTTTTTTACTGATGTTACTATTTGTTTTTGGGTGAAAACATAACCATACGAAGTTGTATAGTAAACTGTATTATAAAGTACTATACAGTGTATTAATGCATTCTGTCGAGTCAAATATCCTGTATGGCTTTAATAGAAAAATGTACTTGATGCATCGAGATATAGAATCGCTGACATAACCAATATTTGGAACCAATATGCATTTACAGTCAAAGTCAAGATTTTAGAATGTGACAAACTCCAACACAAAACTTTATTTAGTGCGTGAAGCAATTATTTAATAAACACAAAACACGTAACCCCCAGTAGTCAGGTAGTCTTGTAGTGAGGGGGATGTTAAGTCAGACTCAGTGGGGAGTGAAAACAAAGCAGTGGGCCTAAAGAGCTGTAGCCGAGCCCAAGTAGGGCTCTTGTTAATTCATTCACTTTATCGGTTGTCAGGCAAATAAAACGCAGATACAGATCAACAGCAGACTGGCAAAAACAGGCCCAGTAATATCATTTACAAATAGGGTAGGTCTAGACCACACTCCATAATTTACAAAGACCCAACAGTTCTAGTAGTTTCCTCCAGAGCAAGTGGCGAGGAAAAACTTCCTTTTAGGGGACAGACCCAGACCCAGGTTCTTGGTAGGCGGTGTCTGACGACCGATTGGGGTTAGAATGAAGAGTGGCAATACAAGTCACAAAAAAATAGTAGTTTGTAGTAGTTCTTTTTAGTAGTTCAGGGCATAGCAGGGCACCGCAGAGCGTAGCAGGACGTAGCAGGGAACCGGAGAACGTACCAGGACGTAGCAGGGCACAGCAGAGCGTAGCAGGACGTAGCAGGGCACAGCAGAGCGTAGCAGGACGTAGCAGGGCACAGCAGAACGTACCAGGACGTAGCAGGGCACAGCAGAACGTAGCAGAACGTAGCAGGACGTAGCAGGGCATCGCAGAACGTACCAGGACGTAGCAGGGCATCGCAGAGCGTAGCAGGACGTAGCAGGGCACCGCAGAGCTTACCAGGACGTACCAGGACGTAGCAGGGCACAGCAGAGCGTAGCAGGACGTAGCAGGGCATCGCAGAACGTAGCAGGGCACAGCAGAACGTAGCAGGACGTAGCAGAACGTAGCAGGACGTAACAGGGCACAGCAGGACGTAGCAGGACGTAGCAGGGCATCGCAGAACGTACCAGGACGTAGCAGGGCACAGCAGAGCGTAGCAGGACGTAGCAGAACGTAGCAGGACGTAACGGGGCACAGCAGAACGTAGCAGGACGTAGCAGGGCACAGCAGAACGTAGCAGGACGTAGCAGGGCACAGCAGAGCGTAGCAGGACGTAGCAGGGCATCGCAGAACGTACCAGGACGTAGCAGGGCATCGCAGAACGTACCAGGACGTAGCAGGGCACAGCAGAGCGTAGCAGGACGTAGCAGGGCACAGCAGAGCGTAGCAGAACATGTAGCGGGACCATGGCAACAGCGGCAACCATGATCAACATGCACATATTTTGTATGATAAATTGCTTTAAACGCACTGTTCATCATAATCCCTCCTGAACAAGGATCACTGTGACATGGACCTTTGCTCATTCTGATCAGTTCACATACGTACTAAAGTTACAAGAGTTTTTATCTGACTTCTTTTACAAACACGAAAGGCATCGTTCATAGCATTCAATTCAATTTTATTTATAGCATCAATTCATAACATGCGTTATCTGAAGACACTCTACAGATAGAGTAGGTCTAGACCACGCTCTATAATTTACAATTCTAATAAGTCCCCCAAGAGCAAGCGTTTAGTGCGACAGTGGTCTCTTCTTCTTCTTTGCTCTGTATTTGCTGATATCCATAAATCTCTGTGATGTCGATCTGAAGTTGACAAAATGTAACTCTAAATTTGCTACATCCTCTACTTGTGTTTGTTTTTTTACTATCTCAAGTGAAAGTCTGAAATGCATCTACATGCTAGAAGAGCAGCGTTGGGACAGCTGTTGGAGGCTGTAACGTAGATTGCAGCACCTCAATAAGAGGAGACTTCTTTTGGCCTAAAATGCAAAATAATGGACATTTAAAGGTATGCATTCAGTCTAATGGATTATTGTGCATTGCTGCCCAGAATCTCAGCCAGACCAGGCAGGCCCAGTCCAGACAAGCAGTCAGCTAAGCAAGGTCATGCATTGGTGCCTCAGCTGCCCTGTGGTAATGGAGCAGCGCTCTCTCATTGATCACTTCCAATAGTGCTATTTGGAAATGATAATTTCTGCTGTCCCTCAGTAAACAGGATTAGCTCAATTAATCACATTTACAGATTAGTTTGTCCTCTCCTATTGATCATGCCTTTGATGCCGCTGAATGATCAATGCAAACACGCTTATGCACGGCAAATCCTGTTTCAAAAATGAGCATCGATGGCAGAAATAATCTTTTAATCTGAGATATTTTAATCTGGGAAGTGAGAGGTTTTTTGGGGTGGGGAATGGTTTGGGAGATAAATGGCTTTCAGAAAAATTATATCTTAACTGACCACTTCAAATCCACCCATGTAATTAGTTAGATTATGTATTTGTTAGAAGTAATGATAGAAAACTCCATCCTCACTATCTTTACACCTGTGTAAATATGACCGTATTTCCAAAGTGACAGGTGCTGAAAACAATGTCTTGATCAGCTGTTTGAGAAGACCTAACAGATTGGTGCTTGAGGCTTCTTTAAGGAAACCAGAGCCCCCCCACCCTCTATCTTTTTGTTTGCTGTCATTGGCCTGCCTTGTTGCTGTGTGGGAGAAAGACGGTAACATGCACGTAGCTTATGATCACAGGTCCTCCTCCACCTTTCTGGTCTCGGGTGCTAGGCGTTTATCCTCCTGACCTGTTGTATCTTAGACGGTGACCCCTGTGGCCTAGCTGCCCCCTAAAAACAAAGAGTCCTGAGCAGGGATTTAAAGCCCCATGTTCCTCCTCTTGGGACAATGTGTCCTCTCTCTGTCGGTCGAAAATGCTATTTTGTATGCCTTTGTTCTGGTCTTGTTGGAATGAATGGATGACAATGGTCGCAGAGTGATCTGAGGACATGAATGGGTCTCAGCAGAGAGAGTGAAAACACAGTGAGTCCACATTTTCTGGATGGCGTTTGATCACCTTTCTCAAATAATCTAAGCCTTATTCTTTTTTTCCCGTTGGACATCTACACACTAGACCTGCGACTGTCAATATCATATAAAGGGAATCGTTTTATGATTAACATTAAAAGAAATTCTTTGGTTTGATTTTTCTGTTTTGGTTGTTTTCTATTATTGTAAGGAAAATGGTTTTGGGGTTTTGAAATATATATCGAAATAAACTGAGAAAGTGTGACGGGCATTTTTCAGGATTTTCTAACATTATGTGGACCAAACAACAACTGAGCAAAATAATCGTTTTGGTGCAGCTGTTGTTACAACTTTGTCCTTCTTTAGGTTGTCTTGAAGCACTCTGGCTTGCTGTATTTCTTTAAACCGATGACAACCATCCTGGGTGGCAGTAATCCCTGGATGCAACGGTGTTGCCATGCAAAATAGGTAGCGGAGATAGCAGAGGGGGACGTACATCACTCCCCAAATTTCTCCAGCATTCGGTTGGTGTATCACAAATCCCAGGTGTAACTGTCATCAACACAGACTCTGGTTGTTAGAAGTTATTCATTCTTGTTTGGGTGTTATTATGGGATAAGAAAATAGAAGATCTCTCTTTCTCACTCTGTCTCTCTCTCGTTTTTTCCTCTTCATTGTTGTTAACAAGCCATGGAGGCATACTTTAATTGTGTTTTCGGACCATAAGTAGAGTGACTGACAAACATCCAAAACATACATAATTTATTACACGACATAACCAAACATACATAATTTGTGAACAAGCTTCCGATCCGACAAATGGATTGCATTTGCATTTGCATGTGGGTGTGGGTGTGGAGGTGTGTGTGTTGGGAACGCGATTAATCCGATATTAACCCTCTTTATTATTATATCTACTGTTGTTTCATAAGATAAATGCTGGAATAATGTAATATATCACCAATTGTATACAAAAATGTCCTATTTTCAATGGAGTTTTCTTTTCTTTTTTACTACTTTGACAGGATCGTTAATGTGTAGTACGTAGCTTTAAAAAAATCGCAAATGGAATCGTAATTGCAATATCTGGCCTGAAAATCGCAATTTGATTTCTTCCTTAAGTCGTTCAGGGCCACTACATGGTCCGTTTCCCTCATTTGCAATCTTTTTCTTTCACTTTTTGTCAGTGTGTGGATGAAAGCGCTGATTATCGCTACTTAGTTTGCATCCTTCTTTGGACACGAATGATCATTTTTGTATTACATTAAAGGCTTTTCTCTGAGCTCGTGGTGGCCTCTGTAACATTCAGTGGATGTGCTTTCAGAATGAGATTAACTTCCTCCAGGAATGCAATTGCCCCCAGAGTTCCAGCTTTGAGCTGGCCTATGTACAGATCACTTGAGTACTAAGGAACGCATTAAGACACATAACCACAGCACTCACCCTCCTCCTTTATTGACAACCACCCATCGAGTGTGTAAGAGTATTAAAGTGTTAGGACACAAGAGGGATATGATTTGCTACTGATCTTATAATTGAGTTCCAGAAATGAATTTGAGCTCTTTTGCATGTTGGGATGGACATGTTGGCTGAGGAGTTTCATTTCTAAATAAGACACTTTCCAACTTAAAGGATTGAAGGTGTGGTTATTCGACCCGTTGCAGTAAAGTCTCAATAGAAACCCACAACAGAAGTAATATTAGATTAGATTTGTTTCAACTTTATTGTCATTACACGGGTACAAGTACAAGGCAATGAAATGCAGTTTAGGTTTAACCAGAAGTGCAATAGCAGCAAGTGCATGATATACAATGGTTCCATAAGTGCAGGACAAGGATATGTACTGAATAAATATAGAGATGAATGCTATTATAAACCAAATTTTATAGATAGATTTGTCCTATATGATAAGTCTAATATAAGACGCGTTAGGACAACCATACAATATAAACCCATTTGTCAATTCTACTACACAAGTACTAAGGTAGACATCCGTTGATTACAATCCATAATACACTCATAAGTTGTCATAAGTGGTCTTCCACCTCATTTTCCACAACATCCATATACAAGAGGTCCTGATTCAAAACTTTGAAGATTGCTGCACACAACTACAGTACAGTACATGTAAATACAACAGGTCGAAGCTGAAGTAGGACGTGGGTTTGTGAGATGTTTACAGTGGATATTTTGAGAAAATTGTTTTCCCCTCCATTTAGGTTTGACTAACATTTTTTGCCCCGACCTGTGTGATTGTCTGACTGCTTGGGTTATGTGTGCACGTGCACTACTTACATCTGTCATATCACTTGGTTGTAACAAAAAACAGGAGGTCGGGAGATCTCAGAAATGTGTGTTCTATCTATTATTTCACCTTTGCTGATCCAGTCAGCACAGATGCATATTTGATCATGTGAGCAAATAGGGAAGAGGAACTACTGGATAAACTCCTCCTCCTTCATCTAAAATGCATCTTGGATGCTTTCATATGTCAAAATTTGGCTAAGGTTAGCCTGGAGAGTATAATAAGGCGTAGGTGCAGCGCCTGAGCTGATTTGGGCACCACCTAAGTAAAATCAACGTGAGCATCAAAACTAAAAGACGATTCTCAGTTCTAATAATCGTAGTTGGACTTATCGAGTTGTGTCTTTAAGCTTTTTGAGTGTTATTTATTTATTATCTTCCCCAAACCGAGGTGAATGTCCTGGACAGACAGGCAATAACAGAAGAGGTGGTCAGCAGTGGACTCACTTGTCTTGTTTAAGTCCAGCTCTTCTTATATAAAGCTCATTTCTGAAGCATGAGGACTCGGACTTGGTCTCCTTGGGGGTCGATTGTTGGCAGAGACCTGTCAGTCACGGATCAGGCTGATTCTCCGGTGGTCCTGCCAAACAGCAGCATCCCCTAGTTACACCCTCAGCAGGCCCTAACCAGCCTCACCCTCAGCAGGGTCACGCTCCAGCTAATACGCCGTAAATTAAGATCTCACACAATAAGTGCTGGACCGAGTTCCACACTCCGCCCAGTTTTGTGTTTTTTTTTCAATTCATATTGAAATATTTAAAGTTCTAAAGATTTGTACTCCAACATAACTCAATTGCATAGAAAAACAGTCTTTCCCAGTTTTCTGCATATGTAATAAGCTATTAATATTCTGTGTGCAAGATGACTTCCTTCCATCTGAGGCTAAAGACGATAGGTTTTTGACAGCACAGACCCGGGGTTTTGTTTTCAAAATCCTCTTTTTTTCTTCATCAGTGAGCACATGTTGGCAGTTACTTGGCTGCAGAAGCGCTATACAAAACGTCCGCTGTAATCAGCCTCAGTTAAGTGAACAAATTCCTGAAGCTGTGAGCTTTTTCAGAAAAACATCCCCACATGTTTTCTTTTGCCCTCAGCCATACACGTCCAGCCGGCATTTTTGCATAGATTAAAGGATTTGCAAATAGTGTAATGAAAAAAATAAATAAAACAAACACTCTACAGGTGAACTTTAGCCTTACAGGTGAACTATCGAGGCTGTCTTAAAACAATACTCGGGTGCCCACCTGAAGATTGAAACTGATTTTTCTTGCTGTAATCATTCCTCCTGTTCACACTGGCCACTTTCCTAATGGGCTTCAGCAGTCTGAGTTAATCAGATCAAGTGGGTATCTTCCAAAGTTCTGGTCATGTCAGTCTAAAATTCCCTCTTTGCATTGGATTGTTTCCTGTCTGAGCTGCAAGAAGGATGGGAACAATTGTGTAATAAGAAGGCTGCACCTTTGGATGACATCCATGTGATTCATCTAACTTGGTTCGTTAGCTTCAGATCAAATTTGAATGCATTTTTTCAATAAGGACTGTATTATAATGACTTTGTTTACCATCCCTTTTATTGTAAGGGCATTAGGAAGTAACGTGTGGGCACCTGGCTATTATTGGAAATCGTAATACAAATCTCTGTGTATTATCATTATTTTTTGTTTTAACAATCTGTTTTAACAATCTGTTGTTTTGACAAATTCTGTGTTTTCTTCTCCCTTACGCCTGGCCATTTTTCTATTACCTCTTTAGGTGTTTAAGCTCCAAACTGTTCTCATAAAAGTAAATAAAGAAGCTGTTTGGCAGGACAGTGATACAGAATGCATATATCTTGTGTTTAGATCTTAACCTGTTTATGTTAACTTAAACAAAATTAAATGAATGAAATGCTGAGGAACTGTACATTTAACAAAAAAGGTTGTCACACAACCCTTAGTCTGGCATTGCCAGACCTTCCTCTGCAGCGCTGCACAGGAGGGTCTGGCTAGTCAGTACAGCATTGCAGGATGGGAGAAAGACGTGCTCTGATGTAATGGCATTTCTTTAAACCAGTCACAATCGTCTTGGGCAGCGCAAAGCAACGGCAAAATTTCCAACGGCACCTGAACAATCCCTGAAGTGGAACGTCGTCGATTTAGACTGTTATCAGACAGATGAGAAAAACTGCTTTTTAAAATCAATCGTACTAATCACCTGTACTTAACCTACCTAAAGGCTTATAAACTTGATGCTAATATGAGTCTGCAGTTAAGAGTAAACAGCCTGTCTTCCCAAAATTCCCTGCGCTCAGAATCTAGATTGAGCTATCCATCTATCCCTTTGATAAACCGTTGTGAGAGAAATCTGTTACAAAGCTCTATCCAGCCCGAGTTGGGGCACCCTCACACTGGGACGGTGCTTAAGCTGATTTACCACTGATCAACTTTGCATCACAATAGCAGAAAGGCCTTGCTCGCTTGCTTTGGCAGCTTCACAATCTTTGTTCACTAGCCAATAGAGGGCAGTTGCTTTGGGTCACTGGATCAGCTTTTAATTGCATTTGGAGATGAGAGAATGTGCAAACATTTTCTCTTTGGTTTCTGTTAGTAACACAGCCCCCCCAGCTTTCAAATGAGCATTGATGTAATGCCGACGGACACACTGTGCTAAAAATTACAACCTTGCAGGGTGATCATGGCAATGCAACCGCACTTCAAATGATAACTTGCCTTAACAATATAAAGAAACTTGATAAACGGAAAGAGAGAAATATTATGCCTGACGCTTTGTCAATATGGTTATTTCTGACATTCATGCCAATAAAGTGAGAGAGACCAAGATGCAGATCCACTGGCTTTAATGACAACTGTAGCGGACAAGTTTAATCAGTTGGCAAAACTGCAGAATGAAAGGGCTGCTGTCTGCTTCTTCTGCTCGCTGCACGCTGTGTGTGTTTAGTCTCAGCCGAAAGACGGTTTGCTCAACAAAGAAGCAAGTCTTTTTTGCATTTTAAAAAGAGTACTTAATCTTGTAGGGCTGCTTTCATCTATGTATTATTCTGCAGATGATTTTCTTTATTAGCGGCAATTGACTACTCTGGAACTACAGAGTTCTCATGAGAGCACAATCGGAATTGGCTCAGAGGGTTACTCTGGCATCGAGTAATGCTGCTCATTAACTATGCACTTGTAGCCGAGCTGCACCAATCACATTGGTGTATCTGATATAGGCAGGGCCAGAGGTGAGCTGAACCAATCACATTGGTGTATCTGATGTAGGCGGGGTTAGAGGCCAGCTGAGCAGATGACGACACTTTAATCTACCATCGGATTTGGGTCTGGATTTCCAGGCTAGATTTTGACTGGTATTTAAAATGACTTGTTTTCTTCTTCTTCTTCTTTTTAAAGCACACTATTAATAGTCTCAAATCTTATTTCGTTAATAAGATTAATTATAATTAATAAATAATTAACTTATTTAAAAAATGTGTTGTTGATTGTTAAAATAGCTGCTGATTGTCTATCCTTTAACTAATTGACGATTCCTGTCTTGAGAAACAATCCAACTAATTGAATGGGATTACCTAACAATTGCTATTGGTGCCTCGATTTGGAAGAAATGGAAATGGGCTTGAATGGGCTCTAGGCCAGACGGACTTGCAGAGCAAATCTCAAATTTTTCGGAAGTTTGTAAGGGTTCCCAGTCTAGGTCATATCTAAAACCTAGGGTAGTATACAGTATAACAATCATCAGGGTTTTCCCTCCAATTATAAGGCTCCGGTGCAGCACACAAGCAGTTTGGGACACCCAGTTTATGCTGAGTGAATGTCAGTATAAAATGAACAAAAATTATTTTTTTTTGCAGATCCGAGTCCCTAGTGGACTTTTTTTTTTTTTAGCAATTTTTGTCTTTAAGCTTTTTCACTATTATTTATTTATCATCTGCTCTAGTGTTTACACTGTTTTAGACACAGATATGGCAATAATAATGGTCCAAAATAATGGGAAATAGCATTACAATTCAACAATACAAGACAAGGCACATCAGGTACAAGTACAAATAGGCATTTGAGATGTAAACATATAGATATGTAAATAGATATGTTAGGGGTATGTTTTAATGCTATGGTAACACACTGACTCACATCGTTGCGTTTAAGAAAAAGAAGAAGAATATTAAGGAGTGACAAACAAGTACATGCACAGATGGATACATTGCGTGCACAATGCTCCAACCTTCCAAAATATAATCAGGGATCTTATTGAAAGCAGATAGACCGGTAAACTGCAGAGCCGCAATAAAATTGCATAAATGAGCCCAAAATCTTTACAAAAGTGTTATGTTTCCCCTTAACAACATATGTAAGTTTCTCTAGGCCAAGGCATGGCGGTAGCCCTTCGTAAAATAGCATTTTTATTTTTCCTCTAAACCCCCACACCACACACCACTGCTAGTTATTACATTTAACAGGCAGCAGTAAGAGTAAAGCTGAACTAGGGCTGTCTCCGGAGTGGGTCCCTATTCACGTTGTAGGGCACTTATTGTTTCCCACAATGTACTGTAATATCAATGTTCACTACAATGTTAAAACTACACCAAAACACATTGTGGATTTCTGTCACCTAACCAACAAGTAACGTTAATTCATAAACATGAACATCGTTTTGCATGTAAGCGGTAAAGGGGAACGCTAAATATGTGGTTAGCAGGCTCTCGCTGGATGGCTGTTTTGGAAGAATAAGGTGCCATAGCAACGGCAATGGGTGGCTAATCTGCGCGACAACAATAACGTAACAGTTGGTGTAGTGTCCAAAAGTTTTATTTTCATGTGATCGCTGAGCTCCCAGTATGGTGCTCTACATAGAACTCCCCGAACTAGGGTGTTCTGACCCAGGGAAGGATTCCCTTTAAGGCACTTTGAAGATGGTTTTAACATTTCTGTGCTCATCATTCGTCTCTCTTCAGGCTGACTCTGCACTTACCGAAGGATGTGGGATTAATAGCGGTGGCTGCTCGACAAAGCCAGGGCAGAGGTCGGTGCTCCAGCACACTGTAAACCTACACACACACACACACACACACACACACACACACCTTGGCAAAATTTCCCTTGCATTCAGTTTAGGTTTTATTCATCGTATTTGTCAGAAGTTTTTCATAGGGCTTTGTTCCTAGTGCTGGCGCAATGAACGCATCACGAAAGGCTGTGGCGTGTTACGATAGAAACTCTGAGATTGTTTCTGTGTCATTTGAAAGAAAATATCAGCAGAAAACTGCACTTTAAAATATAACTCCCACTCTTTTTTTATTTAGTTCTCCCTTTTACGTTTAGTTCAGTTTGTGCAATAAAAAATGCAGGATATGATTTCCTTTCCATTAGTTTTAAATTCAGCAAGCTATGTGTATTATATTATATATAACATTTATATATGTATTATATTGTATTATTGTATTGTAGCAGAATACTGAAAACAACAGAATGGCAGCACTGAGTACACTTTAGCATCTCTTTGTTTATCGCACGTAATATCGCTATATACACAGCCCTGTTTGGTACTACTCAACGTCCCCTCGCTCAACGTCCCCGTGTATGTCCCCTGTGTTTGCTGCGGCTGCAGGTCGGGGCAAGAACGCCTGGCTCGGCCCTCTGGGGTGTGCCATGTTCACTCTGGCGGTCCAGGTTGAACTGAGCTCCCGGCTCGGACGGAGGATTCCCTTCCTGCAGCATCTGGCTGCTCTGGCCGTGGTGGAGGCTGTCCGCACACTCCCTGGATACCAGGTATCAGCCTACACACTCTTCATTTAGACCAGCTTTCTCAACACTAAGATATTATCAGACTGTATTAGACTACACATGCTGTCTACTATGTACATGCTCAATGTCGTTAACATAGTTTTCCGGAGCAGTAAAGTATCATATTGTTTCACAAAGTGATGACATAATTAAGATCAGCGCATTGGGTAGTAAAGGAAAATGTTCTATAACTGATTGATGATTTGAACATATTTCAACCTTCATCAGGACATAGACCTGAGGGTGAAGTGGCCCAATGACATCTATTACAGTCACCTGATGAAGCTCGGGGGGGTACTGGTGACTTCCACTGTACTAGGATCAACTTTTCACCTGCTCATAGGTAACAACCTCCTTGCTGTCAAGGCTAAGGACACCGCTGGCATTACTTTTTTTTTGCCTTCCTTACTTGACGTGATTTACCTTACACACCAGATCTTTAACAGTTACGGGGCATTCACAGAAGAAGAAAAAGCTTCTTTTTGCCACATGGTTGTGCTGCGGGGGGAGTGTGAATGAACCGGCCCACTTGTGTCCTGGTGTATTCTTAAAGGAACATGCCAACTTATTGAGACTTTAGCTTATTCACTGTATCCCCCAGAGTTAGACAAGTCGATACATACCCTTCTCATCTCATCTCCGTCCGTGCTGTAACTCTGTCTGCGGCCCGCAGCATTAGCTTAGCCTAGCAAAGATCCCGCAGGTAACTGGTTCCAACTAGATACTGCTCTCAATTAGTGCCAAAATAACGCCAACATGTTCCTATTCACATGTTCACATTTGTATAGTCACAGGATGTGCAAATAACAAGTCACATGAGACACAGGAATTATATTTACTATTTCAGTTACTGTTTTCCATCAAATCGTTTATAGATCCTGCTGTTCCGAGCGCACTTGAAGGCAGCTTTATTTCATAGAGAGAGAAAGAAAACAGAGAAGCGAGACATGACGAGTGCTTTGTTATTGGAGGAAACATTCGGCTTTTACACAACCAAAAGCTTTTTTACCCTCTTAGTGTTGTCAAACTTTCTCGTGGCAGCGATGGAGGCAGCGATGTTTCCTGTACAGGACTCTCACCCAAGGGGGTCAGCCTCTCCTCTGTAAGCGTAGCTCCCATGGCGCCATTTTAATGCTACGAAGCCATCACCTGCCGTTAGCATCCCATTGACTGCCATTCATTTTGGCGCCACTTTGACAGAGAATAACTTCACATCTGAAGCGTTTAAAGACTCTATTTGTCCGTTGTTTATTTCTAAAGAAACACGACAATGTATAAAAGGCTCCATTACCTCGTACCTGACGTTATGGCTCGGTGCAGACGTTTTTGGCAAATAGGCTAAGGATTGTGTCATAACCAAGCGACTTGCTGATTGTGAATGATTGAGATTTCTCTTGAACAGCTACCAGTATACTTACAACTTTCAGACAGGTTTCCCACGTCACAACAACGTCGTCAAGCTCAGTTGGAGGCTGCGCAGTAACGCTCAGCAGCACCTGGAAAGAGCTTCTATTTTCCTTCACTGGTCTCCATCCAGAACAACAGCATCTGTTGGTCCATTTCTTTAACTGTCTATGCTCTCACCCCGGCGCAAAACACACCGACAACTCTGATCTCCTGTTACATGATTGGCCACCGCAGCGTGACGTGGGGGTTGCTTTTCTTCAAAAGTGGAGTCGGTCTCAACTATTCAATGTAGGCTTGCTGCATTTTATTCAATGACCCCCTCCCCCCCCGCCCACGACACAGGCTGTTGGAGTGCGGCCTTATGTAATCAGTTATTTAGTGTGCTGTCACCTTACCCCTACTCTAGCCATAATATAATAAGGGGTGGGATTAGAATTACATATTTTCATTGCCGTTTTCATTTCATTGCCATTTTCTTGCCTGTGATACGCCCTGCAGGCTGTGGGGTCAACGTGGCCAACAGCAACCCAACAATGTGTATCAATGACCTGATCCAGCAGTACAACACAGAGCACAACCGCAGCCTGCAGCCGCTCAGCTGCGCCCAGCTCATCGCTCGCTCTGTCAGCTGCCTGGAGACGCTCATCGGCAGCTTCCAACAAGGGGGCCCGGACGCCATCCTGCCCACCTACTACAAGAGGTGGCTGCACAGGTGAGCACTGCACACACCCCCACAGGGCTTTTTGCTCAGGTTTTACTTCTCAGTTACTTTGAGATTTTTTGTGTCCAAACAAACGTGCATCCAAACATTTTGCATATCCATATGCTGTTCAAGAAATATAATTTTTGGGGTCTTTTTCTTTGTCAGATAGTATAGACAGATAGGAATGGGGGGCTGCAGGTCTGATTTGAACCCGGGGCAGCCGCAAACTCCACCGGGTGAGCTAGAGGTTGCCCCACATTGTAGAGGATTGCCTATTTGAAACAATTTAAACAAAGAAAGATATGAAGTTGAATACAGTACACATTGTTACATGCATTTCTTTTTCATGTATGCATTTACACTGTCAGAATTAAATGAAACACATATTATTCAAATAGAGCTCAACCAATATAGTGCTTTCAAGGCCAATACGAATATTTGGTTATGTAAAAATCCGATATTCCGATATATTGGCCGATGTATATTTAAAGAAAACAATCCATAGCTACATTTAGCACAGGTAAACGCCCCGTTAGTTTCCACAAAAGGGCATGAGATGGCAGGGCTGTGTGCACACTTAGAGAAACATCGTAAAGAAAGTGGAGGCCTCGACTCCAAGAGGAAAAAAACTTTAGGATCTCTGTAGTAGGGGTACTGCTGCAACAAGTTAGCAAAAAAGAAACACATCATATTTAGTAGCGTCATCAGTGGATACAAAGCAGCAAATTTAACCCATGCATGGAATGCAGTTACTATAGACCGTTAAGTCTATGGCAGTGAACGCTGTTTTTGGAGAAGGAAACATAACTCATGATATATGTAGGCCTAGCACAATTCATACACAATGGCAATGCAAAGTGCTTTACAAGTGAACAGAAGTGTAAGTGTAGTGTGGTTTTGACTAACAAACATTTAAGTATGTGTAAAATAATGAAAATACTTAGTTACAAAATTGTTACATTTTGAAATTAGAACGGACAAACGGTATGAATCTACTTATGTTCCGCAAACATTTGAGCTCTCGATTGTGCGTTAGAGTGCTTTTGAGTGTGCGTAGATTCTGTTCTTACTTAAGAATTCAATTCAATTTTAAAATATCATTTTTTTGAAGCGCCAAATCACAACAGTCTCGCAGCACTTTATATAAAAGAGCAGGTCTAGACCGTACTCTGTGATGTATTTTACAGAAACCGGACAATTCCCACAAACAAATCCCAAATAAGAAAAGTGGCCAGAATCTTTTGGTGAATGAGGCCCATTGTCTTTTCGGTTAGACCTTGATGTCGTCCTTTTTCTTCACCCTCGGGTGTTTTTCTTCTGGCTCAGTGCGAGTTTTGCCCAGGGTAAATGTCATCAACACGCCTACGCACTTGCTGTGAATTTTCTCTCAATTTTAGATAATCGTAGTCGTTTTTTTCCACTAGGCAGCTGGCAGGGTACAGCCTGTTTGGAACATTTGTGTTCTCACATACAACCACGCTGTGTAATATGTAGATAACTTAAGGTTTGTACTGTGTGTGTGTTTGTGTGTGTGAAAGGGGCTTACGTCTTTAAGGCTCTCGGTCTTGATTTAGGGTGATTGAGTTGCAGAGTTTTGTAATTCCCAGCACCCTGTACTAACACGGGTTAGCAGAAGTGTGACAGTGGCTCTCTGTGCTCTGACCTCAGCGGGACCCGGGTGCATCTCTGGAGCGAGGACGGACTGGAGGCTGAGGTGGTGGGTCTGGATGACAACGGCTTCCTCCAAGTGTACAACAAGGAGCAAGGCCCGGTCTCAGTGGAGCCTGATGGGAACTCCTTCGACATGCTGAAGAACCTTGTGGTCATCAAGAAGCATTAGGACCAAATTCAGCAAAATACAGAAGCATCGTCTCTTTCAGCAGACTGAACCATTAACAGAGTCGTTTAGTCTGACAGAAAACTTTATCGAACTATATACCTGTATCAGCGTTTTGAAATTGGTTAATACATCGCTGAATAAGTTGCTGGTTTACAGTGGGAGTATTGGTTAGCCTCTCCTAATGTTAACTTGACATATTTTGAAGTAGTTGGGGTTATTTATAGGAAGACATCCAGTGAGGGTTACTGGGTTTAAAGGCAGCGAGTAGCACGTGCATCAGTGATGGGTCACCAGCACATCCATCCCTTTTGATCATGACCTGCTGATTAGGGACCACCAGTTCAAACCATTGCCTAACAACATGCACTACTTTGGGAGCAACACGTCTTGTACCCCTCATCCAAACAGCTAACCTGAACAGGGATCATTGCAGCTTTTTGCTAAGCAAAAAATAAAGATTTCCACAGAAATACCATATGTTGTTCATGTCTTTTAAACTAACCAGATTTTGTTCACCCACCCGGTTAATTCATTTGATTAGAAAAGTATTCCCAAAGTGATTGAATTGTTTTGTTTTTCTAACATATCTCAGCATAGATCCTCTGCTTGTGTTGATGGTCAATATTACCAACTTTCTTTTAATAATTGGTCGGGATGCATTTTGATGTTTCAGAAGGATTAAAGCATGATGTGGAGCCTGCATGGTGTGGGATGAATACATGCGCGGTGAATATGACACACGCCTTTGGTGTACGAGACCAGGGGTCAATTCCCACTGCGACATATCAACCAATGTGCCCAGGGGCAAGGCACTTAACCCCTAGTTTCTCCAAAGGTGGGCAACCTCTGACATACAGTGTATATAGCAATTTTAAGGTGAATATTACAATCCCATATGTTTCTTCTCAAAACTCAGTCAAATTTCTTTAAGTGTGCAATCATAGAAGATGTTATCTCTAGACACTTTACAGTCAGAGTAGGTCTAGACCACACTCTGTATTTTACAGAGACCCTACAATTGCCCTCGAGAGCATGTATTTGCCCACCTTCCCATGCTGTGAATCTGTGTCCAGGAGCAGTTTGGAACTTCATTTGATTATAGTCCCCCCCCCCCTGCAACAAGAAAAAAAGGCAGCCGGTTAAAACCACCACTGGGAGAAACGTCAACATGCCGTTTCTGTCATGTGTCTGGGCCCCTTTTACTTGGATAAAAGCGTCGGCTAAATGACATTTAATGTAATGCATAATAGGATGATTCACAGCTGTTTGGGGCCAGAGATACAGGACCGACTATACATTACCTTATGCATACTGAAAACATACTGAACTAAGTTTGGATTTCAGTTTTTGGCCTTTTTCTGAAGTGGATTCTGGGAAGGTTTCCTCATTTCGGTATATAAAACAGCTGATGCACACACTGTAGAGGAGCACTCTGCAATCACTGTGTGTGCTTTGGTAACAGGACATCGGGCACAGCTGGAATGTGAATCAAGCAGACCATGAGGGGATGGTTAGAATGGAAATGTTACATATTACTAGATTTCAATTTGGTATTACAAGACCATACATATGTCCATACATTTTTTTATTAAAACTTGTATAAAATGTAATAACTTGTAACAATATGTACAAAAAGGTATGTTATTCGCTCAACATTTTATATATATTTTACAGTTCTACAATCTTTATTTCATCCTTAAGAATGTAGCTCAGCATAAATTCTTTCAGGAAGACCAAACTATTAATCAATGCACACCTAAATCAATTCAGCTGTTATCCTAATAAATGTATATTTCATCATGCATGTATAACTGTCACATATCTGCAGCTGGTCTCCCCTGATTGACTTGTAGCTCAGTGTAAATCCTTTCAGGAAGACCTCACTCTTAATCAATGCTCTACCTGACTCCAATCAGCTGTTGGTGGCGTTCACCTTCCTGCTTAACCAATCAGAATCGTACACAAATGGCAAGGGCCAATCACAGAGTCACAACCCTGCTTTGTCCCTTGTGTTGTCTTCCCGTTTGTTGAGGCTTTTTATCAATGTTTTTAACTTTTTCTCACGTTTTTGGACGTTTTTTTCAATGTTTGTCACTTTTTTTTAAAGTTTTCAACACTGTGTAACACTAACTTATTAACGTTAGTTTTACAGTTATTTTTGGAATTTATGGTCAATAAACCTCATTGATACGAAATTACACCTAATGTTCGAGTTAGAAAAGCAGAAATTAGGAATTATTCAGACTAAAATTAAAGGAATGGATGATCACAGACTGGAATATGTCAACTTTTACTCAATGCTATTTCAAACCACTTCAATTTTACCCCAAATTAATGAAAGTAGAGATGCGTATTTGCCAAAGAACGTCGTGTGGAATCAATCATGTTATTTTGGGGAATTAAAAGGAACATTAATATAGGAAAACGAGTCAATTTGACAAGAGGACAACATGAGGGAACTTGAGCTGTACAATAAATCTTATCTGCAAACATGTCTCTCCCGATAGAAATAACATTATGCACCCTTGTCGCATTATCCCAAGCATGTGCTCAGGATATGTTTTGGCAGTGTGACAATTGCAGAGTAATGTAATAACAAAAAACTAACTGGATGACTTTTCTCACATCTAATGGTTGTAGTTGGACCCTTCAACTTCCTTGGAAAGATTGGTGTTTTAGCTTTTTGAAAAGAGAGCATACAAGATAATGTTAACAAAACAGTCACCAAAAGTTTTTTTTTTTCATGGTTGACTGGAAGACAACACAAGGGTTAAGAAAAAGCAACTTTACCGGTAAATTGAAGAGTGTCTGTTTTGGAGCTGAACCCAGTGCTAACTGCAGAGGAGAGGATGGATTTCATTTGGAGCCTTTGAACAGCCGAACGGTTACTGCATCACTACACCAGGCACTGTTTGTATACGTGGTGGTAACGTGTGTGTATGTGTGTGTATGGGAGGCGGTCAGTCCCACAGCTACTTGATGACAGGTCATATGTCTTCAGCACCTGGGCCTCCTGGCTCATCCTCCCCAAATGAAGTGAAAATGTCAAAGAAAACATGCAAACGGCTGGAACTGCATGCAGCCTTTTCCCTGCATCTCGGCCAATATGGAAGTCATCACGGTTACAGTATCTTCTGTTAAATACAGAAAGAAACCATATTAACACAGTCTGGATTAGCTTAGAGGTTTTTGGCTTTGGTTACAATGACAGGACTGAGCTAGCCTTTTGAATGTTTGTGCTTGTGAATCCAGTTTTGAAGCTCAACAGGCATGTATTACAGTTGGTGTTACAAACAGCTAATACCAACCAGAGGTTGTATAAAAACGACACACCGTTAACACCAACCCCCCTGGCCCCCTAGTGTTTAATGTGAGAAGGAGACTAAGACTTGCCTGGATGAATGCATGCCTTTCCTACTCTCAGAGTAGTGCTGTGTTGAGCTGACTCACCCAGGATCTGCATGGTTTTTTATCTGAAAATGTAGCTCCGTCGGAGTCTTCGCCGGACCAGCCCCGCTCTTCCTCATTGTGCAGGTTTTAAAAGGTGTATTTTACAAACGTTTGCGATGTGACAAAACAATTAAGTCTTTTCAGCGTGCTGCTTGAGGGCTCTTTTTCCTGCTCCCAGCTGGAACTCAATCTCCTCAATGGATCACTTTCTCATCATCTTCACACCTTTACGCCTTGGCTACATCAACCAACATGATCAACCTACATGCTAGTGTTGAAGTTCTCCGACTAGTGTAGGAATCGACCAGTGTATAATCTGATTTATGTCTTAGAGTGCTCACGTTATGCTCCTATTATTTAGGGGTTATAACAGAATAGGTTTACATGGTTTAATTTTCAGAAAACACCATGTGTTTGTTGTAGTGCACATTGCTGCAGCTCTTTGTTTTAGCTACAGAGTAAGACATCTCACTTCTGTTCCATCTTTCTTGGGAGTCACATGTGCAAAAAGGACTACTAGCCAGTCAGAAGCAGAGTATGAGGCGTGTCACGCTAGCAGCTAGGCGAGCATTATAACGTGTTACAAAGTGACACACATTTGTCCCGGAAGTAAAGGCTGGACTACAATAGAGCTGTTTGAAGCAGTTTGTTCACTTTGTAAACCTATAACATGCATGGTAAAAGATATATCACACAATAAAGGAAAGAGGAGAAGCATTAGAAAAGCATTATATGAGCACTTTGTTACTGTTAAACTCCGCTCCCCTCTCACCGGTGGAACCTCTGATAGAAATCATGGCCAGAGCTATGGAAATAAAACCATGAATCACAGTTTTCCCTTAAAAAAATGCTTTATTTCCTTGTTGAGAGACATGTTTTCATGGTACCAATTCCAATATCCCCATGCCAACTCAGCCTACTGAGTTGAGTGTGTAACGGCTGCTGACTTACATTCTGCTGAACACACACCCACTCTCTCTGCACCATACTGTGTGTGTGTGTGTGTGTCAATGCCTGATACGTGATTGAAGTTAGCCAATAAATAAATAATGTTGAATAAATAGAGCACTTAAAGAAAAAAAATTCTTTTCCTGGTAAATATAATGCAATTTTCCTCTTAAGAGCTGCTGTGCTGGAGGCCTGTTGCTGCACCTCAACACACACGCGCGCGCGTGCATGCATGCATGCACGCACGCAGGGACGCACACATGCATGCACGCAAACACAGTTATACAGGGTCATGTGCAGGATTTACAAATCTGTTTATTTGCCCAAAAAATTGAGATAGATTTTTTTAGTTTGTTGATGTATGCTTGGCATCAGTATGGAACCTATCAAGTTAGACATGGTATTTCCATGTATGCTAATTTAAATAAAAAGAAAAAAACAATATTTGGTTTAGAAACAAATCAAGGTTCTATAATGTTAAGGCCCTTAGTTTGGGTTGAATAATAATAATAATAATAATAATAAAGGAAAAAGTGAATATTATTCCTGCGAAAGCTGCATTGCATTGCAAATATTGCATAAATTCTATAGAACATGTTCAGGTCGGTCTTTTAAAGGACGTACAACTATCCTGCAGGAGTGCAAAATGAACCCTCGGGGGGGGGGGGCGTAGCACAAAATTCTGGTCCCTCTCCCCACGTCCACAGCTATTCATTCTAGCATCATTTTGGGCCCTTGTCACATGAGGGGCCCTGGGTGCTCAGTCCCCTTTTACCCCCCCAGTCCGACACCCCTGCTCACCCTGCCTGGAGCCTTTGAAGCAGTCAGAGTTCTGGCTTTGAGAGTCTCTGGAACTTCGGTCCTGCATGGGTCACCTCTCATTTGTGATGATAACGGAGGTGCCGATGTAATGCGGGATCTCTCTGTGGCTGTCGGGGGACGAGCCCGAGCTGGGACTCTGGCTCTGGCTGTTACAGCTGTAAGAAGCCGTCTCTTTACCGCGACAACTGTGGCCATCTTCCATATGGCTCAGTGTGGTGAAAGCGGGGGCTTTAATTGAACCGTTTTTGCCCAAGGCCTTATGGAAGTTCAAAGACATGTATGGAGCTTGGGCTGGAAGTCCCACCCCGACCCCCATACCTATGAACATCCTCCGGTCGTCCCCAGCAGCTCTGGGCTGCAGCAGCTCCGCGGCTGCTCCGTACTGCTGGTGCTGGGGGCCGTCGGCAGGGTGTGGGTATCCTGCAGCCGGGGGGCTGTACGGAGCCTCCATCATGCACCGCCTCCTCCTCTGCTCCAGCGCCATCTGCACAGGGAGAGGCTGGCCCCCATTGGGCAGCGGGCCCTGCTCAGCTTTACCCCGTACCAGGCCGCTGAGCAAAGGGAAGCCTCCAGGCCCCTCTCCACCTCTTGTGTGATGTTGCACCTCCGGGTTTAAAGGCTTGCTGTCCTTGTTAGCGTGAGGGCGGGGGTGTGGACAGAGCTCAGACACCTCGCCGTGGACGAGCATGTAGTGTTCGTAGGGTTCTTCCTTCAGCCTGCTGGTAGCATGTGGGTTGGTACTGCTGGGACAATCATGGTAGAGATCATCAGGGTACCTACGGTCAGCTGCCAGCACAGGGCCTGGGGGGGGGGGGGGGGGGGGGGGGGGGGGGGGAAACAGTATTCATCGAGGGCTGAAATCACACCAGAACATCTGCTGCAAGAGAGGAGGCAGCATCAGAGCAGGCATTGTGTTAACAGAGCTGGTCTAAAGATGTCTGAAGAGTTAAGTGTTCGGATCCTTTACATAAGTAAAAATACTAATAAATACCCCAGTGCAAACAAATAAATCCTGCATTGAAAATGTTACTAAAGTCAAAGCACTTAATGTAAGTCAATGTCAAAGACCAGCACAGTTTGTGACTGTAAAGTATTAAAATGTTGAATGAGCTGTTGAGTTTCAAGCTGCCAGAACTTTGTGAGAAAATGAAGTTAGTAAAAAAAAAAAGCAAAGTTTTGATTCTGAACAGAATATACTGTATGTAAATGACAAAAAGCCCAACACTTGTTTGAAATACACAGCACTGATGAGCATTTTAATTGAAGCTGCTAAAACCAGGGACAATGTATCAAATAGAGGGTTCCTTGGAAAGTATACGACAGCACACATTTTTTCTTTTTTAAGAAGTGTAAAGGACCCAAACAGCTGTCTGTTTAACCCTTGTATTGTCCTTGGGTCAAACTTGACCCATTTAAAAAAAAAAAAATCTGAGAAACAAACACATTGAAACACATTTTGAGAAAATTAACGCCAATTGTTACACACAACGCTCTTCAAAAAAATAAATTAACAGCCCACTATTTTCTTTAAATTTGGATTTTAAAAAAATGCATGAAAGAGCGTTGAAAAAAGTGACAGAAATGTCAGCAAAAATTTTAAAAACCATGGGGAAAAAAAAACACAAAAACGTTAAAAGGCGCAGAAAAAAGGGACAAAAACATCACGGGGAAAAGCAACCAAGGTTATGAAAAAGACAACGAAAAATCTTTGAATAATAAACATATGTAATTCCAGAAAAACAGACAGTTGCACTGTTGACAGGAAGACAACACAAGGGTTAATCATCTCAGCTGGAGTAACTAAAGCTGTCAGATGAATGTAGTGGAGTGAAAAGTAGAATATTTCTCTCTGAAATCTAGCCGAGTAGAAGCATTTCAGAAAAGACTCAAGTATAAAATGTGTTCTTTAGCACAATACTTAAGTGAATGAACTCAGTTACATTCCCCCTCTGCTTTTTTTAAACAGTGGTATGATGTAACACTAATATCCAGGTTCATGTTTTTGTCCACCAATACTAAAAACTGTAAAGTGGCGACACGTTATTATTCTCTGTGATGGGGCCTAACGTCCACACTGAGCAGCATTCCACCTTTAAACACTCTCCCAAGTACACATATCTTAAAAACCACAGGCATGCCTGTTGCGTGGACATGTGTAGATTTCTAAAATGTGCTAAACCTTTTTAGGACCTACAATACGTGCAACAGATCCACACTGACTCTGTCTGAATATCATAGAACATACAGGATTCTACACAAATATATTACAGGAAACAGTATTTTCTTTATGCTTAACGATGCACTGTGAGTTGTATAATGAGTGATGATCAGAACAACTGTGAATCAATAAAAGTCTCATTGATAATACCATGACCTTAGAACAGAAATGGCAGATCATGTCTGTGATAATAAAAGCAGGTTATGTTCCATATCATATTCCAAACGTGATTAACACCAGTCACAATAAAAGAGACCAGAGAACAGAAGTCTAAAATAAAGTTCAATTTTTATATATACATATGTATATGTATAAAAATGATTATAATTGTCATACAGTAATATAATAAAAAGAGCAATCCCATTGGGGGTGCATCAACCAATCACCCGATCCCATCAGGGTTTATGGGGAAAAAAGACATTTCATAACAATATTAGGCAATTAGGCAACAAAATTTTTCTTTATTTTTTGTTAAAATCTTCAGGAAGACATATGCAAACTGCAATATTCTATGAGGTCAAAAAGAGAAGAAAATCTACAAGAATTAAATTAGACTGAGAAATTAGACAGAGCTACTCTGAATTGCTATTAATATTTCTTCTACATGCCCAACTTCTTACTACACCTAATACAAATAGTGAAATAGAAGGGACTTCTATTTCTGATTGAGGAATTCTCATTACCCAACTTTCTAATGACTACCTTATTTTTATAAAAGCAATTCGAGTAAGTATTGCTTTAGACCTTTTTTCGCGGCAGACATGTTGACGTGTCATAGTCGGAAAAGCACAGATGTATTCATAACCCTTAATAGTGGCTGCATTCCACTTTGGAGAGGTCCGGGTGTTGTGCATGCTGACCACCTGAAATAGCACACTGGGACACTTGATGGAATTGAGCCTTTGTTAGGGTTATCAGTTCAGCTAAGCTTTTCCTATTATGAAAAGTCAAAATTTCTGTTGTGAAAAAGGTCCGTAGGCACTATTGATGATTTGAGTCAGCTGTAAGCAGGATTCCAAACCCGTGAAAAGCAGCTAAGTTGAAGGCTCTGAACACCCACACAGGTGTTTCCAGTTAATGCGGCTGGGACCTTTTCCCAGGACTGTGTGGGTGTGTATGGCCTGATTGATTGACATCTTCCTGAGTCAGCTGTTAGCTCTGTTGCACCTGTCAGGGTGGGACAAATGACAGCTTTAACATTCTCATTGGTAGATGAAGATTTGGGACCTAAAAAGTTCCTATCTAAGGCTGCGCTCCAGGCAACTTTGTGAAGGTGTTTTCACAACCTTCTACCGGTGAAAGCAGTCAAACCCGTAACTTACTACTCGTGAACTCCTACCAGAGCGTTAGACTCCCAGTTATAGTTTTTGACGTCACAAACACAACAATGGCGACCCCTGTTGATGCTGTCAGAGGTGTCAACAGTGTTCACATTCATTACTCAGGTAGAAGTTTAGATACCGTTGAATGTTGACCAGTGATTTTAAAATTTTAGGACAGAGGCCAAATGTTGTTTAGGTATCACCTTTGTGGCTTGGAAACAGATACGCCTTTTTTTTCCATAATGAGGGCAACATGTAGGTAGCATGTAATAAATACAGGATCTACAGGCTGTGCAGTGACCTCTTAATGAGGTTTAATTGTGGTTCCTTTGTTAGATAAAGAGTGTACCTGTGTATTTGTTGGGTGCTGGGGGGCTGCTTATGTTCCAGCCAACAGACCCTCTGCTGTGCAGGGAGCCGATGATCTGCTGAGCAAGCTGAGAGGACGGGCCGGAGCACGGCATCTGGCTCTGAGCATCCAGATGTCGGTGATTGTAGGGGTAGCGCAGGGTCAGGTTGTAAGTGGGGCCGCAGCCGGACACCTGGCCTGCTTCAGGGCTCAAGCTGGAGCTTTTCTCCCTGCAGGGGGCGAGCGGATACGGGGATCGCTCCTTCCACGGCCTGCTCTGTGGGGAGCAGCTCAAGCAGTCCGGCTGGAAGACGCTAGCGGCCTGCTGCTGTCCGTGGACAAACACAAACAGCATAGAGACGGTTACTGAAAACTTACTACTGCTGCAAACACCGGAGGACAAGTGTGTATGCAGGAGCACTTCAATCTGAATTGCATGCTCAAGATTATATTATTTCTATTATAGCTATAGCATGTAGTTTCTGTCTAACCATGAGGACACAGAGGGTTAAAAAAAACATGATGGACTCTTAAGATTATTTTTTTGGGGGGGGTTTCCCTTTATCATAGTGGATAGAAATAAAGGGGGGGTTATGATAATAATGTATACTTTATTAGTCCCACAAGGGGAAATTACAATTAACACTCTGTTGTTATTACACACATGCCTGAATTGCACACACATGCACTAATGGAGAGATGTCAGATTGAGGGGGCTGCCCATGGAAAGGAAGTTGGGGGTTCAATGCCTTGCTCAAGAGCACCTTGGCAGGTCAGATTTAAATCCAGGCTGCAGGACTCAGCCAACATGGGGCAAACGCTCTTGCTGGGGGGGCTAGAGGCCGCCCCTTCAAAAGAAGTTATTATCTTTACTTGAGTTTCTGCGTGTGAAACTCGCCACATGACACCATGTTGTAAATACAGCCAAACTGGTCTTTGTATCTACTCATTTTAGCAATTGCTTGAATGTAACACATGTTCATGGAGAAACCAACCATTTTTCATCATATCTGTGCGGTAACATTCACCTTTTGTTCACTCTGTAAGCCAAGAGGAGGTCCCACCTCAGGATAGGGAGCTGCTCTGGGTTTGGGCTTCATCTTGACTGCTTTGGTTCGGAGTTGTTTGCGGTGGTCCTGGGTGGAAGGGAGACCGAGACCAGGCTTAGTGGCTCGACTCTGGTCTTCGGATAACTGCATCCCCTTGCATTCGATGTCACTGTGAGCAAAACAGGCGGGCTCTGTGTAGCTTTGTACCATTTAACTGGAGGTTAGACGTGGATTATTAGAGGGGGGGGGGGGGCGCCTACTCACGTGAGGACATAGTTCACGCTGACAATACAGTGAGGTCTGGAGGAGCGGCTGTTGTGGACGATGGTGGCGTAGCTCTGCACCCACACCCAGCCTCCATGCTTTGATAACATGCGGTAGTACTTAGTGGTGACCTGCCCCTTTACCAGTACTACAGGGAACACAAAGATCCGGATCAAAGAGAAAGAGGGTCAAATCTGACATCAGCCCTTTAGAATCACACAGGAAGGCCTCTTTTTACAACCAGCAGTATGCAGCAGTCATTCAAATAAGCAAAAGAAAAACTTCTCAGCTGATTTTAAACCTGCATAGCTAAAAGATTTTGCCACTTGGGGGGGGGGGCAGCAGAAACAAGCTGGGAACCAAATACCAACATATTATCATTTTTGTTGTATATGGTGAATATGATAGCAAACAGATGCTCACCACACATCCAGTAGTGACAGACAGTGGTGGAAGAAATATTCAGTAAGTATGTAAAATACCACACCAAATACTGAAAGTAAAAAGTAATCGATATTTTAGAAACTGGTAAACAGTTCTGTCAATCAAAGTGTAGAAAAGTCTTGGTATATTGTTGGGAAGTTTTATTCATAATAAAACTGCATTTTATAAACTATGTGTTTCGTGTGCAACAATCTTAACCCTCATCTTGTTTTTGGGTCAAATTGACCAGTTTTCCTATATCAATGTTCTTTTTAATTACCCAAAATAACATGATCGATTCCACACAACGCCCTTTGGAGTGATTTTAATGGGTAATTTTGAGGCGTCTTATTCAATTTTATAGCAACTAAAGAAAAACAATTGAAGTGGTTTTTAAATAGCATTGAGTAAAAGTTGACATGTTCCAGTCTGTGATTATCCATCAACATCCATTTCTTTAATTTTAGTCTAAATAATTCCTAATTTCTGCTTTTCTTATATTTTTTATTTAGCTTGTGAGGAGCATTGTTGGGAACCATCCACTTACTTTTCTTGGCAATTTGTTTGAAAGAAACCCAAGTTTTTGATATGGAAACTTTTTGGAAAGGGGTCAAATTTGACCCCAAGACAACAGGGCGTCATATGTTGGGAATGCGTGATGATGTGGGATGCAACAGGGTTGGCACTTGGGACAACGCCTGTTATTGTCTGGGTGTTTTATCCTTAAAATAAACAATAAAAGCTTGCATCTTGCTGCAATTTCCACACTAGATTAATGATCTCTGGATGTGGGGAGGGCCCCCGTAGAAAATGCCTTTCTACAGAGCCCAGAATATGGTGCTTCACCCCTTTCTGAATACGTTTGTCTGTTCTGACTGCGTTTTTGATTCAGGTAAATGTGAACTTTTATCTTATCCTGTCTGCTTGTGAGTCAGGTTCTGGGGTTCAGGCTTGCTGTTTTTCCAAGGCCATTTCACTAAACTTCTATGTACCATCCCACCCAAGAGGAACTAAGGATTTTCGGGGACTCACATAAATGGTGAGCATAGCGCAGGTGGAAAATGTCACAGCCGTGGACGTGGTGGTAGAGAGTCTTCTCTATCAGGTCCTGAGGCTCAAAGCCTGTCAGCTCTGCCACCCTGGCTCCAGGACACAGGAGAGAAGACACAGACCAACAGTCAGGGCTGCATTTGGACATCGGTTCAAGCTCAAGTGCATCTTAATGTTGAGTTAACAATCCAGCAGTCTACATATTCAACAGCTAACTATTTCATTTTGTGTACATAAATAAAAATCCTTAAAAATCAACCCGCTCGGTCAAGCTTCCTACCTTGTGTCCAGGAAAATGAGTTTTAAGTCCAGGCTGGCCCGGAACATGAACATGTTGCTGTGGAGTTTGATCTCGGTGATACCACTGGGGGGCAGGGAGTGACCGACCGCCACCAGGCCCACGGTCTGATAACTGGATTCATACAGCGCCATGTCCATCATGTACTGACGCACTTTCAGGTAGCCGCTGCAGTGGATCACCTGGGGAACCACAGCATTACACCCATGTCTTTACAGATTTACACTTTCAAAAGGACTTCAGAGTGATGGGGAAAATGAAAGGGATTTATCAAACACAAGACATTGGACCCCAAAGACAGGGGCTAGATGGAACCAAAGATCCTTTATACTAAAGATTTTTAAGCAGCGTGAATGGTGTAAAACATTACACACTCCTGCAGGGGCGTGGCCTCGTTTGAACGTGTAGTTGTGTGGATGGATGAAAAGTTACATGTGAATAATGTAGTGCTGTCAAACTATATACTATTAAATATAATAGTAATATACAGTGTAAAATATTTAATCGCAATTATTTGCATTAATGGCATAGTTTACTTGCAATTATATTTATTTTTCTCATTTTAACGCTCTTATCAACATGAAAAGTAGATTAGCTGGCTTTGTGCAAATGTTGTGTAAACAACATTGGCCTGTAGCCTACTTAAGTGGTCAAGACCCCCCCCCCCTCCCCCAGCATATAGCCTACTGTTGTGTTCAAGACCCCCCCCTGCACATAGCCTACTGTAGTGTTCAAGACCCCCCCCCAGCATACAGCCTAGTGTCGTGTTCAAGACCCCCCCCCCAGCATATAGCCTGCTGTCGTGTTCAAGACCCCCCCTGCACATAGCCTCTTGTTGTGTTCAAGACCCCCCCTGAATTTAGCCTACTTAAGTGTTCAAGACACCCCTGTGGTTGCTCTGTGCATCACACGTGAGCTTAAATGATTATGAGAGGTACTATTCATTGGACAAAGATCATAGAGCAGCTCTAGTTTTATTATTCTTTTAATATTCCAGAGTGTCCAAAATGTGTAGTCAGCTAATCGCCAATTACACAAATCTTTATGTTCATGAAATAAAATCCCCCCCAGACCCCTATGTGACCATAATGAAGCCATCATGTGTGTTGGAGTAAATGGCAATCCACTGGCTCCACTTACCTTATATCCCCCACATGTAAGTCCTGCGTTTCGTTTAGCAAGTACACACTTCATCCTCAGGAAGAAGGAGCGCTCCATTTCATACTCTGTCACACAAACACACATTACTGAGGCATTACTCCCATGTTACAGCATATTTTGTTATATTATATGCATATATTCTTTCGACAAATCATAGACCAGTTCTCTGGGCAGCATTTCTTACTTGTATTCAGCGGTGGAAGAAGTATCCTTTACTTAAGTAAAAGTACTAATCCCACACTGTAAAAATTTAAAAGCACCAAAAAGTTAAAGCCCTGCATTGAAAATGTTACTTAACTAAAAGTATGAAAGTATCATCTGGAAAATGTCCTTAAAGTATTGAAAATTAAAGTAAGGAATAAGTGCTGGGGAAACAGTAGATTATACTGAATGTATCAAGACAACAGGTACAAGTACACTTAGATGCCAGTTAGTTAAAGTACACTTTGCTAAAACTACAGTAATGCAGTCTCATACAACAGTCAATCAAAATGATTTAAAATGTATTGCAATCCACAATAAATCCTCCCTTTATGAAAGTTAAAATGTTTAGTTAGGGAGGGAAGCACATCTGTGCCCCC
>NC_048419.1:2459058-2492285 GCF_013103735.1 Etheostoma cragini | reverse complement strand
CCCCCAGTTGTCAACAGTGATCCAGAATGAAAATCTGCAGAATTTAGCAGCCTGTTTTTCTACTTGTGGTGGAGAGGTGTGAAATTCTGAGGTTAACTTTATTTTATGTTTATGAATCTATGTAAAATCTGCAGAAAATCAGCAATAAATCTGCAATAAATCTGCAGATAATCTGCAACAAATCTGCGTAAAATCTTCAGATAATCTGCAATAAATCTGCAGAAATTCTTGTGGCCCTGGTTATGAAGGAGGATTAACTGCAGGACTGTTGTGTTATACTGCATTACTAATAGATTAGTTTCATTGACCAGGCAACATGGTAAATTAACAAAGGTCCGTCTCTAATAAAAGCCTGTTTTATATCATGGTTCCCCATGTGTGATATACCCTGACATGTGCACGTACCCGGAGAGAAGTGATGGTGTGGGGGCTGGCACAGACCCAGCACTGCTGTCATCTCATCATGGTCCGATGGGTGGATGTACTCAAATATACTGTTTCCTGTCAGCTCCACCTGCAGCACACACATTCCCAACACATGCTCATGAAGTAGTGTAGTGATCAGCTACATGACAACTAACCAACCACATGTTGAGACATAACACAGACATGCGTTGAATCCACGCAGAATGAAAGAATATTCCACGTCTGCCACATTATAATGTGTATGCACATTACTTGTTACATGTTCAGCAGTGGAAGAAGTATTCAGATGCTTTACTTAAGTAAAAGTAATAATAACACAGTGTACAAATACTCTGTTACAAGTAAACGTCCAGCATTAAAAATGTCACTTGAGTAAAAGTAAGTATCATAAGGAAAGAGATGTACTTAAAGTATTAAAAGTAAAAGTACTCATTTTTGAAAAATCCTCCCATTGTCGAAAGAGCAAAGGATCCAACCAGCTGTGTGTTTAATGGTCTCATCATCCCAGCTGGATTTGTAGGCTGGTATATTGTTGGGTAGTTTACGTAACACTAAACATCAGATTTATAAACTACATCTGTTTTAAGTGCAAAAATCTTAATGTGTAAAGTAACTAGTAACTAAAGCTTTCAGATGAATGTAATGGAGAAAAAAGTACAACGTTTCTCTCTGAAATGTAGCTGAGGAGAAGTAGGAAGAGGCATGAAAACTAAAGTACAAGTACCTCAACATTTGTACTTAACAAATATACAATAAATATACAGTTTTGTTGACTCTTTTTATCAATATTTTTAACTTTTTCTTACATTTTTGTCCCTTTATTCAACACTTTTGACGCTTTTTTTCAATGTTTGTCACTTTTTGACATTATAAAAACTACCTAACACTTAACTTTAGTTTTACAGTTGTTTTTTGAATTTATGGTCCATAAACCTCATTTATATGAAATTACACCTAATGTATGAGTTAGAAAAGCAGAAATTAGGAATTATTTAGATTAAAATTAAAGGAATGGATGTTGACGGATAATCACAGACTGGAATGTGTCAACTTTTACTCAATACTATTTCAAAAATAATTTCTTTTTTCAAATGCATTAAAATTGAATAAGACACCCCAAAATTACCCATCAAAATTCCCTAGAGCGTTGTGTGGAATCAATCATGTTATTTTGGGTAGTTAAAAAGAACATTGACATAGGAAAACTGATAAATTTGACCCGAGGACAACACGAGGGATAAGTACAGTACTTGAGTAAATTCACTTAGTTCCATTCCCCCAGTGAACATGTTACATGGTATTATGGTAGCGCTGAGGTCTAGGAGGAGGGTCTTACTGTACCTGGGACAGGCCCAGGTGGACGGATGCTGTTTCAGAAATGTACATGATTTTTCCATCAGAGGCAACAACAAACACAAAGCCATCCAGAGTCTGAGGGAGACACAAATTAGACACACACAAATTAGAAATGCTAATGTTTTACTATTTTATAAGCCAACACATTTGCCCATATTATGTCAGAATAGATGTTTTCATTATTCTGAGAGTTTCCAGCCCAGTCTTATTTCTGTGTTAGGCTCATTTAAAGGCTCCGTTTCTAAAAAAGGCTGCGTATGTTTGTCTTTACAGTATTTATCCTGCACCTAGACCTGCTTCATAATAAAAAAGACAGGGAACTCTCACTTAATACAACATGGGACCTTTAAAAAAACATTGAATAATTAAAAAACGTAAAAGCACCATATGTGTTCTGTCCATACTGTACTATCTACAGCATAAGTACAGTATATAATTGTTATAAAACATTTATGGTGGAGTGATGAAGAAGCCCCAAATCCCTATGTGTTGTGAAGTAACTGTAGGCCATAATCTTTATGCTGCTGTTTGCTGACTCTAATGTAGCATAGCATAGCAACATTTGAAATAGCAAAGCATACACAAGCCTACAGTGGTGTGATTTGGTACAGAGCAGCACATCCTCCCACAGAAAGGTGTACATTAGACATGTGGACATGGTTTGTGGTTTTCTGGACTGACCTGCAAAAGGTGGGAGCCCAGTTCTTTAGCCATGCTGTCCAGAGGACTGAACCTTGTTGCCTGACCCCATCCATCACCCAGACCTACAGAGAGAGGCAGACACTGTAAGACAGTCAGCATGCAAGAGACACAATCTCAGAGAGAAACAGTCAATGGGCTATCACACCAAAACATGCATGTTTAAAATCAAGGACATAACTGAGGAGAGAATGGCTGTGTGAGCTCGCTTTCATTCTTCACGAGGTTCTCTGGCAAAACAATTCAACTAAATTGAACTTAGACCCCAAATATGCTGACTTTCACAATGCTAACCCAATAAAAACTTCCAGAGTTATGCAACTCCGCTCTCTGATACTCTGCGGACTTGTGGAAAAAAAATTAAAAACATATCAGAATATACCAGAGAAGATGTGACTCCAGGTTCGAATTTAATTGTATAATTTTATGATAAATTGTCTTTATTTAATATTCACTATAAAAATCTACGGATCCCATGCCACAGCCATTCCACACATATGTACGTAAAAAACACTAATGGGGATTTGTCCAGTTTTGAAAATACAAGACAAGCTAGCCAGATCTTATTTCTGTAACAGATTTTCTTCTGACTGTACACAGAGTAGTCTGCTTTCTCCTTTTGGCGTTAGTGAGATGGTGGTGCCGTCTTATTCCATTTGAGGAGAATCCAAGCAAGCAAGCAGCGCAGAGAGGGCCACACCTGCAGCTTGATCAGCTGTGTTCCTTAACTCAGGGAACACTAAATATATGTACCGTTTTAGAACATTACATTTTAGTTTAATTCAACTTTATTCCGCTACCGGTCTGTGTCACAAACAGCACTTATGTGGCAGTGAGTATGTACATGCACACAGCGGTTCCTGTTCCAAGTCTTCAGGGATGTGAGATGGAACATAAGAAACCTGCTTTTTCATATCCCATCGACTTGTTTGTGTTTAAATTGACTTTGACTCCTCCACAAGGGACAGTCTGTCATTGCTCTACTGACCAGCAGGTAGTGTCAGTGACTATTCCACATCCTGACCACATTTTATGATCCAACATGTTCTACACACGGCTTAGAGTTTGAACTTAGGCTCCAGACGACCTGCATTAAAATGATTTAAGTAATATGTATGTGACAGCTAAATAGAAGACAATATAAAACTTCAGAAGCTTTATGGTTTCCTGTTGTATTTTGTAAAGCGTTCTATGATTTCCACAGAGGATGTTGGACCCGTTGAAGGTCGGGGCCGGATGTAGACAAATGTCCTCCAATAAGAGCGTGCATAAAAACTGAAGTTTTCCATCAACAGCAGCGTTTTAGTGTGTATCATCTGCAAAATGCAAAAACGATCGTCTTAGGATGTGGACCGTTACAAAGATTAAAGGTGCTCGTACTTCTTGGTGACGTTCAAAGTATTTTCAAACAAAAGAAAACTAAATTGCCCCCCCCCCCCCCCCCCCCCCCTTCTGTGCTTCCGCCCGCTAACCCCCCCCAACCCCACTCCCAAATGTATCATTGCTTCCCCAAGCACTTACAAACCAATAACTAACTATAAAAAACATCAGTCGCAACTTTACAATAGCATCGAGATAATGTTAATAGATGATTTACAAAGTATGTATTAACTATGTAAGAAAGTATTATAGTCATCTCTGTAATAACCATCCAGACATTGTGTATAGATTATAGCAATTAGTAACCCTTAACAACACGTAAGGAACATCTGAATATGTTTATAGATGCTTTAAAAATGGTTTCCTAAAGGTTAACAGACATTTTTTAATCATCACTCGCTACCTTATACCACATAGTATATGTGGACATAATGTGTGTAACTACAAATTTAATTTACAGCCCTACTAATACTATTAATTAAAATGTAATTCTTTCTTAACATTCAAATGACAGTTTGCTTGCAGTTAAATAACAATGGACTGAAGATGAATTAACTATCAATTTACCATTTATTAATGAAGGCCATTCTTCTCTTCAACTAATTACATGACTTGAGTTAAGGGTGCAGCTGTGAACAGGTTATGATCATATGTGTGTTGATTGAATGGAATATTAACATGACACATTACTGCAAGTATCTCTGATTCTTAATTGGCGGCGTGGGCAAAAACAAAAGCAGTAGTTTCAACGAATGATACAACAGCAAGAAAGCAAATAGCGTGTTCCGCCTTTAGAGTCATCTCAAGGATGAAATGTAACGCAGTAACTAATTCAGACAGGAAGATTCTGGTATGTTTCAATCTGCCGTGTTTTGTGGCTATTGTGGCTCTAGGGGTCATGCCTTGCACTCCCCACCTTCATTGTAGAGATTATCGCCAATAAGTACTTGCAACAGTGCCTGACCACACACGCCTTACTGATGTCTGTCACATCACACACACAGGGGCTCTCCAGCGGCTGGAGACTCACATCGGATACGTGAGTTCAATATCTCAACATCTATTGGATGGATTGGTATGGAGCTAGAACAGTGGCAGTAACCTGTGGTATTAAAAAGAACATTTGGCATTGAAACAAGAAATACTGGCACTGAAATATATGACACATAAAACACAAGTGTCAAAAAGTAATTATCTCCCAATCCTTTTATATTATTTCACTTTGCCATTTGTTTGCATTATCATTGATGATTGGCCAATCTACATTTCTTCTTGATGTCTGTGTCTTTTCACTGGCAGTTTTTTTTACTCTGTCAAGATTTTTACAATGTCACTGGTTTTCAGTTTCAACTGGCAAGAGTGGAGGTGTGGTCTCTCACCAGTAGCCTATGTAAATTACCCATAAACCACTCTGTCCCTCCCCTCAGGCCCCTCCTCCCTACGCCCAAACAGTGACATAAAGTTGACACTGAAAACCAGTGACATTGTAAATATCTTGAAAGATTGAAATAAAAACTGTCACTGAAAAGACGTAGAAAATGTATCTTGACA
Source organism: Etheostoma cragini (assembly GCF_013103735.1). Classification (NCBI taxonomy): domain Eukaryota; kingdom Metazoa; phylum Chordata; class Actinopteri; order Perciformes; family Percidae; genus Etheostoma; species Etheostoma cragini. Next base: position 2,486,873 of record NC_048419.1, on the reverse strand, counting down.
TTGAAAAAAAATCATAACGCAATTGTGTTTTATATATCAGTTCGACAATTTTCAGTGCCCCACATTTCTTGTTTCCACAGCTTGTCACTGTTCTAGCTCCGTAGATTGGCACCAAATGTTGAGTCCTGTTGACTTCGGAGAGCCCCCGACTGTCCATTTTAGCGCCAACATGAGGTTTATTTATGATTTTATAGTGAAGCAATGTAACATGCTATATTAAGATGTTGGACATGGTAAACATAACACAAGGTTAGCCCTGAAATTGTGTGCATGTTAGCACACTACACTGTATAAATTAATTTCCATTCACCTACATTGTATTGAGATTGGGATTGTGACTGTTATTGCCACTGTGCATCACCCCCCCAACCAGCCCGTCTGAGACCCCCTACCGAGAGCCTGGGTCTGTCCCGGGTTTCTCCCCAAAAGGGAGTTTCTTCTCTCCACTGTCACACTAAATGCTTGTCCTTGGGGGAATTACCAGAACTTCTGGGATAAATCAAAGAGTGTGGTCTAGACCTCTCTCTGTAAAGTGTCTCGAGATAACTTTCGTTGTGATTCGATGCTATAAATAAAATTGAATTGAAATTGAATTGTTAGGGCAAGGTGTCTCTAAACCGGGACAAATGAAGCATGCATTGGCAGCTCTGCATGCAGAGCTGCCAATAAAGGGAAGTGACAATTTAATATATTTTTGGGGAATTTGGTTAAATGGACTTCACATTAACCACTGCATTGGTCTAGCTAGAGGATCAGCTAGTTCCTCATGACAATCTCAAAAATGTTCAAATGATGCCATTGTCATCTGACAATAGGGCAGAGCATTGATATTGGAGCATTCTGCAACATTTAGGATGATATTCAATGGTGTTTGACATCTTGTAGGTCTGTGCTACGGCCTTCTCACTTCTATCTGTGTGTGTGTGTTTGGTTCCCTTTGTCTTGTGTCCATTCCTCTTGTCTGTTTCTGTTTCCCTCCCTCCTTCCCGTATTCCTTCTCTTTGTCTTGGTGTGAAACGTTTGATCACAAGGAAGGATTGTGGAAAAGGGGCCTTCTTCGGTGTGTAGGTTGCTTTTCTGTATTTTATCATTCATTACTTCATTCATATTTATCAGACAGGAAAAGTAACATTACATTACATTATAAACGGGCCTGACTCAGTTTCAAAACTGGTTTCCAGCAGGTTCTTTGAGCAGGTTTTGCATTTTGCTTATCTTTTTTTAATTTCAATTTCAATTTTATTTATAGTATCAATTCATAACAAGAGTTATGTCGAGACACTTTACAGATAGAGAAGGTCTAGACCACACTCTGTAATTTACAAGGACCAAACAGTTCTAGTTGATCCCTCCAGAGCAAGCAGGTTAGGAAAAACAGTTTTTTAAGGTGTTAAATAATATTGTTTCGCAAAAAAAAGAAGGTGTTTGATATATTTTACAATCCTTGTGCATGGAAGCTGTGTTACAGTTAAGTTTAGGGAAAGACCAGGGTTGTCCTGTCCTCCGGTTCCTTTCCAGTTCTCTACATGTAGAACCCACTCCTGCCACTGGTTTGTGATGTGATTTGTGCACCTCATCCAATGTATACATAACTCGCAGGCTGTGGCCCATTTCCAGATTAGCAACCACTCTGTAACGTCCAGAGGGTTTTCACACAGTACTTCAATAACTGCTCCAACATTTTTTTCGTTTCCAAGAAATCGCACCAGAGTGGACACACACGGCCCAGAGAGCTACAGGACACTTATTCTCAGATACAAAACCTTTCATTTGAAGACCAACTGCTTGTGAAATGTAGTATTTAGAATATATATATAGATATATATCTATATATATATATAGATATTTCTTTTCTTTTTTACAATTTATTTAATTTATTCCAATTAATAATATAAGTGTTAATATGTAATTGATCTGCTTTGTATCCACATCCTTGTGCAGACTCCATTACTACTTATTGTGTAAGTCCATGACATCACAGGACTTATTTTTATTTCTACACTTGGAGAAGAAGTGTGTGTTGCTTTGAGAGACAGAACTGAGACATGCTTTGTGAAACACACTGAGTGGCATCCCTGGGATACCGTGCAGCAACCCCTACTTTGTGCTTAAGGCGGAGGTAAAACTAATGTTTGCATAAAGTTAGTCTGTGTGGGAACAGCTGGAAACAAGACAAACATGGGAAGAAACAGAGAGCTCTGTCATCACCTGATCAGGAAGGAGTGAAATGTAACTGCTTGACACTGTTAATCTTAAATCTTAAACAACTCTTTTTTTCCATAAGCCATGCTGGCATTCAGAGAGCCTGCTGTCTGCTGGGAATCAAACGCCCAGCTGTCATCAAGCTGGGGGGGGACGAACTTATCATGGCCCAGCCAATGCAACTGTCGACAACTGGATTTTGGACTTTAGGATCCGTGAAAGGTGTTACGCTCCACTTCACACTGTCACACACATTATGTTCTATCCACAATGTCACCGTCCAATCAGCTGTCGCTGGCTGCACGTGTCCCTCTCACACACTTCCTCAGAAACAAAGGACAAAACACACTGATAACAGTCAAAGTGCTCCAAACTATATGTATGGTTGAGTATATTGCTCAACTGACAACATTGCATTTAATAGTACATAATCCGATTATTATAGATAAAGGGTGAACTTCTTTTAAAGCTAAATAAACACATACTGTATCTGCATGCATAGAGAACACTAAATGGCCCGCATTAGGACTGCCAGAATCCATATTTTTTGGAAGCCCACATGAATGAAATACACTTCATTTCTACTGAATTGTTTCCTGCAAACTTTTGCTGAAAGCAGAAAGAAATGCACAACAAGGTCTCTGCTAAGCGGGCACTTTGTAGAATCAATTCTGCTTTTCACATAAATTGTAATTTCATACCAGATCCGCTGGAATATTGGCACTGAGGGGCAATGGGAAATACTAAATGCAAAATGTTGAAGTTCTAGGGTTGCAAAGAAAAAGGACCAGATATCATCAAAGCTCAACATGCATTCATTTAATACACTTTAAAACCTGGTTGGAGGGAAATGACATGATATCAATCAAAATGTTAGGCTGTAGAACTTAAAGTATTAGCGATGAAATGTACACAATTAGTTCTTTACATTTTCTTATACTCTGCCACTTTAATTATATTAATGTAGTGAAGACAATGACAGGTCCAGGTTAGGCTGATGAATAATTTGAACTTCAGCGATAGACATATTTCAAAAAACAAAAATCAAAACACATTTGATGCGTAAAATCTTTGATTGCAAAAGTAATTAATAAATGTGAAAAGCAGTGAAATACTGAACCACAGCAGTGCCTCTAAATAACAAGAGGCACCGTGTTTGAGTAAATAATTGACTTTTCATCTCTGGGAATTATTAATAGTAATAAATAAGTAAGTAAGTAAGTATAAATGGCTATGATGTCTTGCAGAATTAGGACATGTATTTCAACATGTAGGCCTTTGTCTTCTATTTTAAATGAACTCTTTTGAATAATGAAAATTGTTTAAGCTCTTCTTAATCAATGGCTTTGGAAACTAGTGTTAAACTAAACACAAATTAGTCAAAAATGTAGGTTAAATCTACATAATCTTATTTGAATAATAGATTATTCTACCAGCCTCATATTCCCCCTATTGCAAAAAAAAACTCCCAAAAATGTTGCTGGATTCCTGAGACATTTTTTTTTGCTGGATTCCTGAGGTTCTCCTTCTCTTAACAACTCCAACTAACAAATTCACCGAAATAACAAAGCTAACACCAACATAAATGGACTGAAAAACGAAATTGTAGCCTGTGCAACAACAAAAAAATGCAAAAAGACATTTTACTGTTGGCTATACATTACAATATTATACCCTCTCAGTACATATTTCTAGTCTTAATACATGGACATGTATTTTGTGTGTGAGTGTGTGTAACCATGTGTATAAAATAGCAGGACCCAGCAGCCGAAGTCAGGCTGCAGATCACACCAAGAAGGCCTCTGTGCGTCAGGCGCATTTATGGATCCGCTCTGCGTATCGGAAATAAAAGCTACGTTTTGGGGTTATCACCTATTTTCAAACAATGTAGTAATAGTGCCTTCAGATGCACGATAATGCTGTGCCCCGGCCCTATGGCCCAACTTGAAGAAAACGCAAACAGCAAACAGGTTGAAGACGTCTCGACGCTGTGTCCACTTGGACTCTAGTTGCTACTTGCTGCCGGACATCAACTGGACAAAGTGACGTTTTGTGTCTGATATGCGTGTCTCTATTTACAATGACACAAATACCTATAGGCCTGGGGCGCCTGGGTAGCTCACGTGGTAGAGCGAGCGCCCCTGGCACCGTCTGAGCCGCCGCGGATTCGGGACTGAGTTGGGGCCCTTTGCTGCATCTTATTCCCCATCCTCCCCCCCCCCCCCCCCCCCCCCCCCCATTCTTTCTGTCGTGTCTAAGATTAACTATCAAATAAGAAGCCCTCCCAATATAAGATCTTTTAAAAAACGAAACATAATGGCCCAGGTCTGGTGCATTTGGTGAAGTCATGAAGACATTAATGTAAGTGCGGCCACGCGCCGATTACTCTAAAAGTATCTCCCTGATCTTTTGACTCCCCCCCCCCCCCCCCCCCCCCCCCCCCCCCCCCCCCCCCCCCCCCCCCCCCCCCCCCCCCCCCCATATCCCACGGCTATATTATGGAGCATTATTGGGATTACATGGAGGGCTGCGCAATAATTCACCACACATGGATCCATGACATGCGGATTCTCCTGTGTCTACATTCCCCAGGCGGATGGAGGTCTGCCGCCGCCGAGGCGTTAACGCGCCCCGGACAGGGAGGCCGTGGTGGCGGCTCCGCGGCTCCGCGGCTCCGCGGCTGGACTCTCATTCCAACGGGTGGGCCCGGCCACAGAAGGCCGTGTGTTCCCTCTGACTTTATGAGTGATGACAGAGAGGAAAGGCTCTGTTTGCCTGCCCTCTAACCTGCCCCGGTGCAGCTGCGTGCGCCCTAATGAAATAATTCACCTTGATGAATGAGTGAGGCGTTTAAAGTAGACATCAGCTTTTAATCAGAGTCGGAAAACAAGCTCAACACTCCGATGACACCCTAATTAACCCAAATGCTTTAACCCAAAGATCGTGACTGAGTGAAGGAGCAAACTGTCACTTTTACGCACGGAATCGTATTATAGGCCACGTCACGAAAAAGTCAAAATAGCCTAAATAATAATAAGAATTAAAGAATTATTATTATTAGGCTGTTGTCATTATTGGGTGTCTTTCATGCAAAAGTCTTAATGTGGTACAAAAGGCTCTCTGGGGGAAACGATCAAAAAAATGCAGCTATTTTAACACACATCTATGATTTTTTAAGTTTAAAGTTGATTTAAAATGTAATTTAAATTACCGTGTCAACATTGTTTTAAAGCGGTGAAAAAGTATGATTGACTCCTCATTACAAAGAGGTGAAAATGTAACTCATGGCTTTATAAATGGTTAAAACATCATTTAGGCCTGTTTTTGAATATTGACAAGAACATCATGGTGGTTGTTGTCCATTTAGTGATGCAGTTACTTGGTAAATTGTTACATGGACGACTCATTTTTTAATAAGCAATAGAAGTAGCCGATATTATTCATTCAGCAACTACTTGCCAAATAGGAGTGTGGATCTGTTTTTCTTCTTCTGTCTCTCTTTAATAAGAGAGACACACTGTGTAAAAACCCATCTTAGTTGCATGTTTTTTCCACATGGACACACCAAGGGAACAGCTAGGCTCTATTTTTTTCTATATTGAGAACTAACAGAATTTATTATAGCCTATATTTGGAATGTATTTGTACTATTTTTCACAATAATCTGATGAAGTAAAAAAGCAATGGTCCGTGATTTTGTAATAGCCTAGTCCTACTTTCTTATAGATTTGCTTTGACTGAATTAACTAGGCTATTAAAAAACAAATGGAGTGTGTGTGTTTTTGACAGGGGGTCCGGGACCCCTAGGCGGTCCTCAGAGTCAATGCAGGGGGGGGGGCAAAATTATTGTTATTTTTTAAGTTTTTTCAAAAATGAAAAAGTCTTCAAATGAATTCAAAATATTATCAGAAAATATAAAAGCCCACTGCTTACTGGCCTTACGTTGTCACTAAGGCCATCCGCAGATACACTCTTAAGGACTCACTGTGCCACATGTGTGTTTGAACATTAAAAGATGAGTTATAAAATCAAACAATTACTAGACTATTTGAATAGCTTAGTAGGCTATTCTATGCAAAAAAATATGTATAAAGGCTTTAGGCCACCCTACTCGTTATTCTAGGCCCAGTTTAATATGCAGTTGGATTTTATGCAATATACTGTATGTAGGGGGTCCCTGCTCTGTCTCCCTTTCAGCTAGGGGGTCCTAGGCTGATCTATAGCCTACATTCTTTCCTTGTATGTTGTCCTTTTCGGTCTTAGAATAATGTGACTTTTAACCCTTTTAGTGTCAAATTTGACCCCTTTAAAAATGATCCGGATCAGAAATATGGGTTGCTTTTTAACCAAATGACCACATACCATACCAAAGACAATTGATCACTTTCATTCCTGACTCATCTGTGCGTTCCTCTGATCTTAACTATTGGTTAAAAAAAAATCATAATCTCTGCTTTTTTAACTCAAATATTGGTTTAATTCTATATAAATGAGGGTTATTGACCTTGAATTTCAACAAGTAGTGTAAAACTAGTGGTAGTAAGGTGGTGTTAGTGAAAAAAAGGCGTGAAAATGTCAGATCTTTGTCCGTTTTTGACCCGGGAGGACAACACAAGGGTTAAATGAATTGGACCCCATGATGAGACGGTGCTTACCGTCGGGGAACACTGCCCTCATCTTGAGGTAGCTGCTGGTCAGTCGGATGATGGAGGCCTTGTCCAGCTGGGAGGTGATGGCCGCCGGCAGAGGCAGCAGCTTGGCCAGCTCATAAAACTCTCCGTTCTCCTTCTCTCTCCGCGTCTTCGCCGCGTTCTTGCATTTCTCCTTCATCTCTGGAAATTTCACATAAATGACTCGTGCGTAAAAGTTGGTCTCCGCTGAGCCGTTTCCCATAGACTCGTGTAACTCACAAACAGGGTGTTACTGAAAGATCAAACAATGTTCCTCTAGCATCCCCAATGAGAGGTTCCTATGTAAAAAAAAAAACAACTTTAACTGACGAGGATTCAGAATCCAGAAGAACAGACCACATTTATCCAGTCACTCGCTTAACGCACTCCGAAAACCAAAGACCAGGCGCACATGTCGGGGCAGTCCGTGTCCGATCCCCAGCTCCACCTGCTCCACAGCAACAGCGGACAAAGTTGCAGATAGCCCGGCGCTGATGCCACGTCCACTACCCGGTGACTTCACGGTGCTGTCAGTTGTCCGCCCATCTATTCATCCATCTCCATCCAGACACCCAGATCCTCCGCTCCGCTGCTCTCCGCGCATCGTGCATTGCCTCGTGGGAAGAAAAATGGAAAACAAATAGAAGACTAACTGAAGTTATTGGAAACGTGTTGGAAACAAATGTAGAGGACAGGGAAGGAGAAGACTGCTATCTGAACTGGTCTGAAAAGTCCTCAAAACCTCAGATCTGCACTGTCTGCCTGTCTCTCTCTCTCTCTCTCTCTCTCTCTCTGTAGCTCTGTGTGTGTGTGTATGTGTGCATATGTGTGTGTAAAAACTAGGCCAACCTACCACCAGGTAATACAACTTTTTAACACGTCATCACTGGGTGCCAAATAACACTTTGAGACACTACAATACTGCACAAAGTGTAACCTTCACAATAGTTCTATCTACATATTTATCATACTATTTAAGGTTTAAGCAGATGCACAGTTTTGTATTCCCAACTTGTATACATTCAAATATTTGTTCTTGTATTTTATCCTGTTATTATTTCCTGTGTATTGTGTGTATGTTTTTCCATCCTAGTATTTCATATATATTTATATTCTGTGCTGTGTGACTGATTTTGCTGCTGTAACACCGTAATTTCCCATTTCCCGTATCTATCTATCTATCTATCTATCTATCTATCTATCTATCTATCTATCTATCTATCTATCTATCTATCTATCTATCTATCTATCTACCTGCCACAAACTGCTTGCCTACACTAAGTACACAATACTCTGTACAATATGCACAGCTCAGAAAATGTTGAAGTGTGCAGTATTTTTATCTTGGTATTGTGCCGATGTGATCTTTGAGCCATAACAAACATCACGCATAAGTGTTACCAGAATACCTTGGTTCAAAGGTCATTGGTCAACTTTGTGGTTACATCATCACATCTGCAGCCGTATGTCTGGGACACTCGGGTGGAGAGAGGAGCAGGGGTGATGGCTGAGGGAGAACTGGTCCACGGGTCCATGGTCCTTGTGGAGGCAGCTGTTCTGAGGTGTGGTCAGGAGATTTTCAGTGAAGGTAAAGGAGGCTGGCTTGAAGATGCGGATAGGTACTGGGGAAACCAGAAGGGCTGCAGCTTTGGTGGTTGGGTTAGGGCCAGGGTCCAGACTGTGTTCAGCAGGGGACGAGAACTGCTGGCCCTAACTGGGGAAATGATCTGGTGGTGAACTACCAGGGTGGTGGGTCCCAATTTTAAAAAGAGGAAGACCGCGGGTTGTTCTCCATTTATTTGGGAATCACACTGCTTACACTCTTCAGGCCAAAAGTGGAATTGCAACGGGCCGTCACATGACGCCCTCGGGCCCCATAAGACTTTTTTCCCATGGACTTACTTAGACTGAGACATTTTGAGTTGGAAAGAAACATCTGTGAATCAGTGTGATGATCACAACTCTCTCAAAATTACTCTGTTGGTTTTGGAAAACATCAACAAACACCAAGCTAGCAAGCCAATTGCTGAAAATGGCATGTTTTGAAGAAAATTTGAATAACGCAACAAAGCAGGCCTGCTTGATTCTTTCTGTGAATGATTTAGACAAATACATTTATTATCTTACTAGGATGTTTTTGGACTGATTGGTGGAAATTGTTACGGACAAATTAGCAACCACCAAAAAAACTTCCTTCCAGAGACTATTTTGCAGAGCGTCCAGAGAAATGCAAACAAGCGTAGCCTATGTGTGGAGGAGCTAGACCTTAATCTAGGCTCTGTGTGGAGGAGCCAGACCTTACTCTGGAGCGCTGTGGAGATAGGTCTGGCAAGCGAGACTAGCTCATCCTAATCATTGTTGTCTAAATATCTGTTGGCACCACTGAGCAACTCCCATAAGAATAAACAGGGCTCCGCCTCAAATGTTGTATCCACTTATTATTATACACCCATGATTCTCCCTGGGACAGCTCATGCCAGGGTACTTACAAGGAGGCCCAGAACCTCAGATTCAGGAGGGGCAGTGCAAATTCTATCCAGGTCACGGAATACTCAGCCAGGTTTTCACCCATGCAAGGTTAATTGAGGGGCCATGGGAGTTTTTTTCTTATGTGACAAGCATCAGAATGTCAAGCACATTGTCATTGAATGTTGGGCTCTGGCAGTGTTGTCCCTCATCACCGACTCTGTAAATGGACTGTTTGGGATCTTCGTGGACAGGATCTTGCAGCCGGGGACAGGAAAGTGTCTGCTCTTTGCAGATGATGCGGTTCTGTCGGCTTCATCCAACAGTGATTTCCATCGTTAACTGCTGGGGCAGTTTGCAGAACCTCCCAGTCTGAAGCCATGGTTCTCTGCCAAAAAAACAGTGGATTTCTCCCTGCCCCAAGTTTTTGAGTGTCAGTGATTTTCTGCTAAAAACCTTGAAAGAAGGCACCTAAAAAGTTAAGGTTCTGAAAATTGCAGTGCACACTGAATACATTTTTGCCCCAAATATACTTCAACCAGGAACTCTTTTTTCAACATGATATTATAGATACAATGTATCTGGATTTCACCAATTGTTACTTGTTCTTATTAAATGCAAAACAAAAATCTAAAACAAACTTCTCAAAAATGTCAATGGAGATCAATAATAGAATATATCAAAGGTATTTGTCTCCATTTGTGAGGAACAGTGAAATGTTTTATTTTATCTTTATACTGAAATCAAATCCTTGTTTGTCTTAACCTGACATTTAACTAACACCTTAAAGTTGCATTAATCACGCCTAGGTTTAGAGTGTACAAGCTGGATAGGAACTGGGAGAAAAATGTTCCTCACACTCCTGAAGGCAGCTTTCATAAGAGAGTAATCAGTCCATTTATTTGCATTGGCAGTAATAGTCTGGCTATCACTTTCTGCATGGCTGTCAGTGTTGATGGATGAACATTACTCTGGAGGAAAATCTTACCCCGAGACTCACTTTGGACTTTTAAAACTGCACTTGTACATGCTCTGAGTGCTCTCAGCAAGTGGAAGTACAACTGTTTGCTGCTGTGGGTGTTGTTCTTTTGGATGGCAGTAATGTACATTCCTGCAAAATACTCTGAGGTACGATCTAAAGATCATGTTATTCAATTCAACTGGACCACACACTGCAGCCTCTAAAATGATCTGGCAATCTAAACATATAAAAGTCAGGCGGGTTTTATTAATGAAGGGCTGTTGTAATGGATTACATTGCATTACATTGCATCCGATAAGCTGATAACTACGTGTAAAGGACAGGTGAATAACGTTTGAGGTCACACACTAGCCACAATGCAAGAAAAGTACGTGGAATGAAGGGATGATATACTGTGTTAATATGAGGGATTCTTCTGTAATGGTTTTTTGTATTTTATTTCTTTGGATTAACAGAAATTTCCGTTACCTTAACAGAAAAGGTACTGTTCATTTTCCACCAGGACATTATCTCTTTTTCTACAGATTTATTTCTTACAGTGCAGAAATTGTCAGTTTTTCTTTATGGTCTTTTCCTTATCAACATCACTTGTTTGATATATACTTTCATGATGAAGCAAAATTCTGAACAATAAATTCAGGACACTGGCACAGATTAAAAAAAAGAAATGAAGTAACTAGAATACTGTAGGCCTCAAAGGCTATTTTCTTCATGCATAGATTTCTTATTGATGTGAACATAAATCTGTTACCGTAGGTTTATTGATTGATTGGTTTGTTGTAATACAGCAAGCTGTTAATTAACATTTTCCTAATTCCTACTTTATTTCTCTGTCTGACTTGGCTTCTGAAGCCTTCCGCAGCTAAATAACTAAACAGCAGCTGGCCCCAGTCTGGCCCATGTGGTTAAAATGTTTGTGTGTCTGTGTGTGACTGTTTGTGTGTGTGCTTTGACAACAACACAATGATAACGTGGTCTGTTCACAGCGCTGCGGTTCAGGGACATCAACTACAGATCCAGTTTTTAAGAGGCAAGTGACTCGTCCTCCACCCTGGTAAATTAAAAACAACCGGTGTTGTCGGAAACTCATTCGGCACATTGGACATGAAGTTATGACTCACAAGTTGGTGGGGAGGGCTTGCAGTCAGTGATGATCCCAAAGACCCTCCACAGACAGTGTGACCTGCCCTCAGAGTGACAACATGATGGGACAAACCATTAGACTGTTGTATGATGTTTTTTTAAACTCATGTCAATGTCAAATTTGGTCATATTTGTTATACACATCTAACCTGGAAATGCAGACCCAAATCTGAAAGAATAAGGGTCTTAATGATTTTCAATGACCCAAAATAAAGAATGCATATCAGATATGAACTTAACATTAAGTCATATATCTATTTCAAATGTCTATGCCATGCACAGGTACTATGTTATTCCTAGTCAGTGTGTCAAAAATACTTTTGTATTCTCCTGGTGCCCTCTGGTGGAGGTCCTGTGTTTGCACAGGACTTTCTCTCTTTTGACAAAGTCACTGCAGATTATCACTTGCACTGAATTTTCCCTCAGGCGTTCACAAAACTCTCCTTCATGTGGGTTTGCACACCCAGTCATGGAGCTCCAGATATCAAGGCTATGTTATGTCTATGATGTATATTAGCCTCATTTGGGGAAAGGGATAACTGCATTTCCTCTGAGGCCTTTCAATTTCAGATTACAGCAACTGGACACATTTCTTGTTTTTATGTTTATTTTCACTTTGTTAACTGACTGTGCCAGTAACTATATTAATTACTGCAAATGAACTAAAGGTACAACTTTAGATGAATTTTTCTCTCCAAAACGCCAGCTGGGCCTTCCCTCTCAGGTCATTAAACCTCTAACCTGTTATGCCAGCTCTGGCCAAGGGTGCCACCAATGGGGCCCATCCCTGTCTCTGTCAAGTGACACTCTCCGGCACGCTTACATAGACACTTTCCTCCATATAACTATGTCTTTGAATGATCCCAGTAATGGGTTTAGGGTAGTCTCAAGAACAGAGGTCACAGCATGTCATCTTCACTATCATCTTAGCCCGATTCATATTGGAATCATTTAGGCACAGGAGCAAGGAAATCCAAGGTTCAGCTGCAGCTTATAACCTGAATTCAGTGCAAAGCCTGTTTAATTTGCCTCTCACACTCACTCATGCATGCTCCAATGCTTGCACACAGTTCACACATTGACCTGCATGCAAAACAATGCGGCCTCACATGATTGATTCCACTACTGCATGCGCGTGCAGCAGAGATGCAACATTGCACACCTCTCTCCCAACATTACCTGGGAGACATCTTCCTTCCATGGTGTCCTAATGTAGATTGGTATGGCAATCCTTCTATGATTATATGCTCTACAAATAACTCTGAATATGTGCATGTATCATTTGTCCATTACTTTTTGCTACTTATATGTTCAGTCACTACTTTTAGCTCCCTGTTAAACTTCGTGGCAAACTAGTTTTCACACACTGCAACCTGTAATGTGTCTGTTGACTCAATGTTTGTATGTGGATCTGGATATTATTTTTAATTTTTATTGGGCCCTTCATTGGACAGAATAACTGAAGACAGAAAAGAGGGGCCTAAGTGTAAGGGGCGTGCGCTCAGTCAGGGAAGCTACCAGGACACGGATATGTTCTTTTAATTGAATCATAATCTCTATTTTTCCCCCTCGATGGTACAAGCATCATGTAGTTAGCTGGCTATTAGTAAAGGCGGAGGGCTTGGTGGAGCTGGCCGTAGGGCTCCAGCAGGTTGAAAGTGATGTCCCAAAGGTTGCAGTCAGGATCCGGGTAGTTGCAGACAGGCACCATGGAGGCAATGATACCTCCAGAAAGGAGGACACAACAGAGGATGCATCCTCCTACCTTTACTCCTTCCCACAGCCTCTTCAGACACGACCACCTGGTCAACTGGTGGTCGTGTGGTAGTAAAGGAAAGGGATCGCTTCTGTTTTGGTTGACATACTGTGTAAAAATTGTGGTTGGCTGTTGTGGAAGAGACAAGTACTTTTTCTTCATTAGGGGCTTCCCATCTTTGTCCTCTCCACTCTTCTTATCCTACAAAGATAACAGAAAGTTCCGTCACACATCTTAGAAGTAGGCCTGCCTCTTCTATGACATACAGATCTTGTGTAAATAGTGTGACTAGGGAAATACACTCGTCCAACTTTCTTGAAAAGTTTGCACACCCAAGCTAAAGTTGTTAAAAAGAGTAGTAAAAACGTGTTTTGGAATGAATGCCTTAATTTAAAAAATTTCGGAAAATCCAACCTTTAAAGGACACACATTTTATATGTGAATGAATGATGTATTGTAAATAAATAAATGTTCTTCCTTAAAATACAGGGGGCAAAAATACACAACCCCCTATGTTAAATTCCCATTGAGGTAGGCAGATTTTTATTATTAAAGGCCAATTATTTCATGGATCAGGATATTATGCATCCATGAGAATTTAACATAGGGTGTGTATACTTATGCCCTTGTATTTCAAGGAAGAACATTTATTCACAATACATTATTCGTTCACAAATAAAATTGGTGATCTTAAAAGGGTGGATTTTCCCACATCCTTTTTAATTAAGGCATTGAGATTAATTTCCAATTTTAATTTTTTTTTTTTATTCCTCTTTTTAATCAACTTTATCTTGGGTGTGTACACTTTCTCAAGCCACTGTAGAAAGCTAAAGCCAGCAACCCCACGTTAGCTTAGCTTAGCATAGAGTCTTTGAAATGGGTCTAACAACAAACCTCTCTCTGTCTAACGGATGGACAGAAGTCCGGACTAATAAACACGCCACATCTCATTTGTTTGATCATTACAAAATCTGTACAATCAACACATTGTGGTTTTACAGTGGGTCATGTCCTGAACTATTTCTGGCCTGGAGTAACCTCCTGAAGTCTACGCCGGTTGTCTGGGCAACCTCATGGTGCCACGGTGACTTTCACAGCGCCCAGCCAAAAAAAAACAGTCCCGCAGATAGAGCCAGAGACATGACGTGAATGTAAATGATTACCGTAGAGGTGGATTTTTTCACCCTCGGACAAAATATGAAAACTTAAATCCCCCTTGCCTTCAGTCTTTATGCTAAGCTAACCCAACTCAGCTACATATTTATCAACCAGGTATGACAGTGGTATCAATCTTCTCATGGTATCTCAATAACCTTCGTCAGACTCCACAATGAACACTGGGTGCAACATATCCAAGTGCCATAATTATTTAATCTGTGCATAACTTTTCGTTGGCAGTTTTCATAGTGAAATTTACTGCTTAATGTGTAATTATTGTGTAATACAGTTTGCTGTATCTTGCACACTTATCTATCTTTGCTCTTATATTTGCTGTTGCGAACTGCAATTTCCCCACTGTAGGACAATTAAAGGTTTTCTTATATTATCTTATCTCATCTTATCTCATCTTATCTCATCTTATCTCATCTTGTCTTATCTTATAAAGCAAAGTCCTGTTGGCGTTGTGTTGATATATGTTTATATATGGTTATTGGAAATTATATTCACCTTGGTGCAGCTCAATGCAGCTCTGTCAAACCAAACAACAGACAGATGTGAGAAAACAGACAACTCCACTCAGACTGGGTTATTTTTAAGATGTACTTTTGACTGGTGTACTAATAAAACCAGCAAAATAATAATGCAGTAATCACAATATTTGCTTCTCTTGTGTCCTGCTCAGCTGCTTTCGGAGTTTCTGCTGATCCTGCTTGAGCTTCTGCAGAAGACAGATGAAATGTCTGAAAGGTACAATAATATTGACACACACACACACACACACACACAGTACAACATACCTTGATGCTGTTCAAACTCTCCTCTATCGTGTTATTGAATTGAATCAAGGTCATGGATTTCTGCAAGATACAGATTAAAAGACAGTCAGATTTTCATCAACTGTCCAGCAACTCTGATTTAAACAAGATGAAGCTAAGAAACACTTGGCAAACAAGATTTCACAAAGGTGTTCATACCTGCTCTATTTCCTCGTCTTTTCCACGCAGGACTTCCTGAACCTGCTCCAGGTTTTGCTGTCAAACACACGACAAGTCAACCACCAACGCACACTATGACTTAAAACTGAATGAATGTGCTATTTGAACAGGTAAGCACTTTGGAAGAATATGTCATTACATTACTTTACATCAGTAAAGGACGGCAGTTTTACCTTGTACTCCTGCTCAGTTGTCCCCAGCAGTTGTATTTGTTCCTGATGTCCCTGTCCCAGAGACAGTTGTCCCTGTTGGAAGAGAAGAAGCTCAAAATAGGATTGGGATGCAACACCATGTCATGAACATCAACCCCAGCTTTTCCTTTTAGTTGTGGCTGTGGGTTTTTTCTACAGCTCTGTCACTGACTCAGCACTGTACTTTAGTACAAATTTAAGATACTTTACATAAATATTTATATTTTCTGCTACTTCTTCTTCACTACATCCCAGAGGGGAACCTCTTACTTAAAGAACATCCCTACATTCATCTGACAGCTTCAGTTACTAATTACTTTGCAGACTTACAGTAGATTACCACCACTTCAAAATAGATCCATTACATAAATTGACATTATTATGTCATTAAGACTTTACTGGTCCATAGGGAGAAATTCCCAAGCTACCCGGCAGTATGTAAAGTAATATGTAAATATGTATGCATACATATTGTATAATACCTTGAGCAGCAAGCCACGGAATGGGTGCGAGACATCGACTACATGTCATCTTGGACATTGTCTCGCACCCAATCCATGGCTTGCTACTTTCAGTGATGGACTCATTCTCCCAAAATGCACCACAGAGTGCCACAGGAAGTCCTTCCTGACTGTGGCCATCAAACTTTATTACTCCTCCCTCTAAGTGTCTGACACACACACACACACACTTATAGAGAGATATGAAACTGGACATTATTATCTGTTTTGTGCAATAACACTGGCCTGAAACGTGTGCAATACTCAACTGCTATGATTATCATTATTATTATTATTATTATTATTGCTTTTCACCATTGCAACTCCTTAATTATGTTAAATATGTAAATACTGTATTGTAACATTCTTTTATCTATGTAAATGCCATACATATCCCCGCTCCTTATTTCTTTATTAATATTTCTACTCTGATATTTATACTATTTCTGCGACTGCAACACAGAGTTTCCCTTCGGGGATCAATAAAATATTTCTGATTCTGATTAAAAATAGCTTCACCTCTACCAGCTCCAACAAATTAGCGATGTACACATTAATGCATCAATAATCATAGTTCATAGATATAATATATCCTGACATGGGCCAATTCTGCATAATGAGTACTTCAGGTTTTAGTCCTTTAAGTAAATTTTGTTGCTAATACTTTTGTATTTTTCCTTGAGTAACATTTTCAATGCAGTACTTGTGATTGTAACAGAGTTTCTTTACTTAAGTAAAATATCGGAGTACTTCTTCCAACTCTGATAAGAAGTATTTGGCAGATTTCATACCTTAGCCGGTGAATCCTTAATTTTCTCCAGCAGGTTCTTGTTCTCCTTTTCCTGCACAAAACAAAGGTGAGACATGAAATGAGGTAAGACTGACTATTGAGCCAGTCCCACTGTCAACCTATCATATTATCATATGTGTTATATCATTTTAAAATCCTGTTTTTCTATAAACTCTAGTTGTTTGGTCAAATATAATATGTTGTTACAATAAAATATGTATGCTATAAAAGGATGAAATGTCAACCACCAGTCCTGAAAATGTTTTCCTCCTAATCTAATTAACCCTTGTGTTGTCTTATTAAATTTGAGAATCAACACTTTTGTTGATGCTTTCCATCAATATTTTCAACTTTTTCTTACGTTTTTGTCCCTTTTTTAAACACTTTTGACGGGTTTTTTTAACGTTTGTGACTTTTTTTTAAAGTTTTCAACACTATGTAACAGTAACTTATTAAATTCAGTTTTACAGTTGTTGTTGGTAAATAAACCTAATTAATAGGAAATTATACATGTTTGAGTTACAAAAGCAGAAATTAGGAATTATTTCAACTACAATTAAAAGAATGGATGTTGATGATAATCACAGACTGAAATATGTCAACTTTTACTCAATACTATTTCAAAAACACTTCAATTTGTTTTACAATGCTATAAAATGGAATAAGACACCCCAAAATTAATGAAAGTAGAGATGTGTACTTGGTAGAGAGCGTTGTGTGGAATCAATCATGTTATTATGGGGAATTAAAAAGAACACTGATATAGGAAAACGGGACAATTTGACCCGAGGACAACATGAGGGTTAAGATGAAGACAAATCACAAGTAGCACATCCGAGCTCCCGAGTTTAGACAGCCTCTACCATTCAGTAATTAATCCAACATGACTGATGCAAATTGCACATATAACGTTTAATTGAGTTGGACTCCAAAGTGTTATAGATAACAACGCTCCTGTGGCCTTTATCACTCTCAAGTTCACAAACACAGACACACACACATATGAAATATGGATATGAAATAAAACAGTGATTGTCTAGGAGGCTCCAAACATAAGTATGCCAAAGCACGGAAGTCTGGACATTTTTCTGAACACAATGCAGTATATAATGTACACATTGCTACATTCTGTATTTCAAATCTTTGAACTCCCATATGCATGGAGCCTTTAATCATTCACAAGCAATACATACTGACATTGTAAATATACGTATATTCTAATGTTATCCTATTATGAACAGGAGAAATGGAAGCGGGAACTCACCATCTTCCTCATGTTACGTGTCAATTGATTCCTCCGCTCCCAGTTCTCTTCCTCAGACAGAAGCTCCTGCTGCAGGGCTCTTTCACCCTCCTCCTCCTCCTTCACCCTCCTTTTTCTTATGTTATCCATCTGCTGTTTTAACCTGAATTCAAAGTCAACCACAACTACATATATTAGATATATATAAGATACAAGATATTAGACACACATGGGAATTAATTGTCATTCTTAGAGTAAAATGATGAATCTTTGTGTTGGTTCTTAGCCTGTTGGTATGAGACTGACTAACACTACATAATGTAGATGGTGAATTTTAGAGCCGAGCAGACTCAATGGCCGCTGTGTACACAGCAGTGGTGGAAAAAGTATTCAGATCCTTTACTTAAAGTACTAATACCACACTGGAAAAATGCGCTGTTACAAGTAAAAGTCCTGCATTGAAAATGTTACCCCAATAAAAGTATGTGAAGGTTCATCACCCCATGAAAATGTACTTTATATTTGTAAGTATTAAAAGTTCAAGTACACAATGCAGGAAAATCCTCCCATTTTAGAAAGTGTGTTCATTAAATAAAAGTGTTCAGTCATCTAATCATTCAGCTGCAAATGTGGGCATAATAACTAAAACCAAGTAATAGATAGATGTTCAAATAACTAAATAATAGAACAATAATAATAACTAGCAATCGTAGTTACTAGTGATGAAGTAAAAGTAGTAATTAATAACTCAAACTGTGATGCAGATGAATGTAGTAGAGTATGAAGTAAGATACTTCTCTCTGAAATGTAGCGGAGTAGAAGTAGAACGTGGCATGAAAAGATAACACCCAAATAAGTACTTGAGTACATGTACTGAGTTACATTGCACCACTGGTATGCAGTATTAATCAATGTCCTAACACGATGCCTATGATAGGAAAATAAGAAAGAAAACGCCTAGTTATCAGGAGTCATACTCTTTCACTTTGCCGGTGAGGTATTTATTCTCAGCCTCCGTCTCGTTTATCTCGGCCTCCAGGTCCAGTCCGTGCTCCAACAACCTGTCATGGTTCTGCCTCTTCTCTCTGCAGCGGGTCGCAGCCTCGTGGAGTCTTCTCCTCAGCTCTTGTCGTTCACTACGACACACCACAACATAAAGTGTTCATATTGACAACAAGCTTTGTCCAAAAGAGCCAAACAATACTTAAGGACAAATAGATCATCTATATTTTGTCCCTAAGACACATACTTGGTATCTTGCTCCTCAGATACGTCCATTACTTCTTCCAGATGTATGAAGTGCACTCCCGGCGTCGCATCGCCGGCTTCCTCTGGAGCGGGACTCAAGGCATCCCACTTGTCTGACATGATGCCCTGTTTGAGTCACTGTGTAACCTGCTTCTAAAATGTGGTTTACTAAAGTAAAGGTATCCTCCACCTATTGACTCTCTGCGTAATTCGATATGATATTCAGTCCAACAGTCTGGACACTGCATAAGGACACATTCCACCTACCATATGACATCACAACAGTCTGGACCCTGCATGAGGACACATTCCACCTTCCATATGACATCACATTCACAACAGAGACAACAGTCCATGGTTCCATAGCAGAGAGCGCAAACAGTTTAATTATTAAAAGTCCATTTTTAAGCTGGACCGTCACTGATAAAGGCCCACATGCCTTTACACATATAACACACACATACTTCAGAAGATTTGTCATTTAAAATGTTTTTTGCATAATTTCGTTATTTTCTTTCATATTCAAAAATTAACAAAACAAAAAATTACAAACAACGCACTGAGACATGGATGGGGTCCCAGAGCCAAAAAACACAGAGAGGAAAGCTGGGAGGGAGAGAGACAACAACACATGGACAGATATTAATATTAAAATGACACATTAGTCACACACACACACACACACACACACACACACACACAATATGATATACAGTGTATATGATTGCATTGAGGTTACACAGTCGTTACAATCATTACCACCGGACCTATACACATATAGTTGAAAAGATATGATTCATCCTGTGTATGAGCCAGTTTTTACACAATAGGTCATATTTACATCCAGGCCTTTTTTCATAATGGAATTGGACTTTTAAACCAGCAGCTGCCTCTCTCACCTTCTTTAAATGCTGAAAAACCCACTAAAACAACACAAGCACAATCTCTGGCGCAGGCAATTTAGAAAATGGGACCCTCTGTGCCAGGAAGTTACAGGGTTTTTACAACTGCTTACACAGCCAATCAAATGTCACACGGTGTTTGAAAGCTCTCACTCAAAGAGCAAAACTACACACCAAACCGAACATCACGCCATATCACAGCCTTTCACTCCGTTGTCAATCGCATCAGACACTTTTGTTCAAGACACGACACACGATTCTCTTCCTAAGACACAAAACTCCAACAGGAACTGATTTGATTTGCTCTTCCAAAATGCTCCACTTGCTCAGTTCCAACAATGCATTGCTGTTGTAGTTCTCCACGCTTCTCAGACGAAGGAGCTTTGGATTCGAAACAACAGTGTGCAGCCTAGGCCTACATGGTGTATCCAAAAAGTTACTATCATATTAAATTATGTTTGCCATTTGATGCAAAATGATGTGTTTATGGCATTTGGAATGCAGTGTTGAAGGAGATGTGAGGCATTTTGCATAGTGTGTGTGCAGTTGTGGGAGTTATGTGTAGAGCTTTGAAAAAAGGAGACATAGTTTTAAAAATATGTGTAAGCAGTAGGTTGTAAAAAAAAAAATGTATGTATATCATGTATGTTTATTAATAATATACAATCTATGGTTACATCCATTAATATGCACACAGTCCAGTCCATGCATGTGACTATGCAAAGTATGCATATGCGCCCTCTACAGTCACACGTTCCTCAGTATCAGTGTTCTGGTACCACGTTCATGGTAGGAGTTTCCAGTCGGACATATTTAGGGAAACACACAACTCTGTTCACGTGGAGCGGCTCATCTCAGCCGCTGTTGTAAAGGTGAGTGGGTCCGTGGAGATGTTAAACTCTATCATAAACAGAATTTATTAGTAACCAATAACCATACCGGACCACAATCAAACTGTCACTGTGCTCCACGGGGCGAGAGCCGCGGGAGCGCGCAAAGCTACGCTGTCGGACACGTTTCCGTAATCTGACAGTCAAACGACCCAATCTTCTTCATTCTCGGGTCGGGTTCATAATAATCATAGTAAAGTATACAATACTAGTATTGTATACTAGTATTGTATACTGTACTACAATGTATACTCTGTTATTACACACTGGCCTGAGTTACACACACGTGCTCAGTACCTGTACATGCACTAATGGAGAGATGTTGGAGTGAGGGGACTGTCCTTGGAAAGGGAGTTCAGTGCCTTGCTCAAGAGCACCTTGGCAGCGCCCAGGAGGTGAACTGGCACCTCTCCAGCTAACAGTCCACCCCCAGACTTTGGTATGGGGATACTAAAGTCTGGGGGTGAGGAACCAACGACCCCCCGGTTCTCTAACCCAACCCAACTGCCTACAGACTGAGCTACTGCCCCCCCCATATATGCATTGCTTTTCTACTGGCCAATAGTAATGTGTGAATGATATTGAAGGGCGGCTCTTGGTGTGGCCATAGTAGGATTTGTAAATTAGACTCAGCCGAAGGCAGCTTCTGGCCCACATACTAACATATTTAAGCACAGTATACCCACTGCAATACGTCAGAATACACCACTGGGTACAGCAGCCTTGTATGGGTGATCGTCCCGTGTGCTCTGTCTTTGGATACATGTCAGAGGGCTCAGGCAAGCCAAATTTGATTTAGTCTTGTGTCCTAAGTGTTCAAATGGGAAAAGAATTGAGGTGAGATGTCACAGTTCTAGGTGTTTTCCCAATGACTCTGTTGGGATTATGGTTGTATTTAATCGTGCAGCCTTAAAACACTGATGGTCAACGCTTATCACCATTTTCTGACATTTTATACACCAAACAGCTAATCGAAAGGCCAATCAGCAATGAAAGTTATTGTTAATTGCAGCCTAATTAACAGCAAATAATTTCTCCAGTACCTCTGCTTCTGTGCCGGATTTCAGTTCAGCGTCTCACTTGGGATATATTTTTGTAATCTGTTCCTGTTTTCAGGTTAAAATGCCAAAGAAAAGCAACGTAAAGAGACGGGGCGGTGATTCTGAGCCGCGTCCTCCTAAACAGAGCAGGGCAGAGCCCAGCGGAACTCCGTCCCCTCTGTGCTTCAGCAGCCCGGGCAGCCTGTTCCAGAGCCTCATCCAGCCCATGGGGACCGAGCAGTTCTTCAGGGAGTACTGGGAGAAGAAACCCCTCCACCTGCAGAGGTCCGATCCCCACACAGCCTCGTACTACCAGTCTCTGTTCCAGCTGTCGGACCTGCGGAGCCTGTGCTCTCAGGGTCTGGAATACTGCAGGGACGTCAACGTGGTCCGCTGCATCAACGGCAAGAAGAAAGTGCTGAACAAGCAGGGCCAAGTTAAGAACAGTGTTCTCAATAAGGACTTCGTTCAGAACAAGGCCACCATCCAGTTCCACCAGCCGCAGAGGTTCAAGGTGAGAGCAGACATGGGCCGGTATGACATTCTGATGGTATGATAACCTTCAGCAGAAACGTATGTATTATTTTTAAAATGTCTGGGTAGAACACATCAACTTTTTTTTCTAGGACACAATGTTTTTTATTATTTCACACACTGCACATTGCCAGAGGGATTTCTACGACTCATGAAAAACAGCTCGGAACGGTGTGACGGAACATTTTAGTGGTTTTTAAGTGCTCATATTCTGCTCATTTTCAGGTTCAGAACTGTATTTAGGGGTTGTACCAGAATAGGTTTATGTGGTTTAATTTTCAGAAAAGACCATATATTTGTTGTACTGCACATTGCTGCAGCTCCTCTTTTCACCCTGTGTGTTGAGCTCTCTGTTTTAGCTCCAGAGTGAGACATCGCACTTCTGTCCCATCTTTGTTGGGAGTCGCAAATGCTCAGTAGGCTACCTAGGTAAGGACTACTAGCCAGTCAGAAGCAGAGTATGAGGGCCCTGACAGTACCTAGGTAAGGACTACTAGCCAGTCAGAAGCAGAGTATGAGGGCCCTGACAGTACCTAGGTAAGGACTACTAGCCAGTCAGAAGCAGAGTATGAGGGCCCTGACAGTACCTAGGTAAGGACTACTAGCCAGTCAGAAGCAGAGTATGAGGGCCCTGACAGTACCTAGGTAAGGACTACTAGCCAGTCAGAAGCAGAGTATGAGGGCCCTGACAGTACCTAGGTAAGGACTACTAGCCAGTAAGAAGCAGAATATGAGGGCAGGCCCCGACGGTACCTAGGAAGGACTACTAGCCAGTCAGAAGCAGAGTATGAGGGCCCTGGGGTAAAAGGGAAAGGAAGGGAAAAAAGGGAAAAAGACATAAAGAATAATATGAGCACTTTAAAACCTCAACTTTTTCAAACAGCGGGATACCTTTGGGACAGGTGATGCTACTGCTAATGTTAGTCCATATATCGGTCCATCTATGCATTCCTTGAAGCTGCCATTGTTTTTCTCTCTCCTCAACGCTCGAATCACACAACTGAGTGTGTCTCTTGTTGCTGTGTGTTGTCAGGATGAGTTGTGGAGGATCCAGGAGAAGCTGGAGTGTTTCTTTGGAGCCTTGGTGGGCTCTAACGTCTACATCACACCACAGGAGTCCCAGGGCCTTCCGGCTCACTATGATGATGTCGAGGTACAACAGTAAATCCATGACTAGACTCAATTTTTTCTTCAGGGGCCGCTAGAATCAACACTAATTGAAATTTGTTTAGTATCTACAATTATATCATTAGTATCCTGTTTACAGATGTATATCAGATGTTTTTACTTATTGTTGTTGTTTATATGTATGTTTGTTCTTATGATTTGGCAACACAAATGGATTTTTTGTCATGCCAATAAAGCAACATGAAATGGAAAATTGAGAGAGAGAGAGAGGGAGAGAGAGAGAGGGAGAGAGAGAGAGAGAGAGAGAGAGAGAGAGAGAGAGAGCGAGCAATGGACTGGAGGGTATTATAGAAAAACTTTCTTGGACCATAAAGCCAATTGTTACTTTACAATTTCCATTTCATGTTGATTTATTGGCATAACAAAAAAAATCCATCTGTGTTGCCAAAGCATAAGAACACACATACATATAAACAACACCAGTTAGAAAATACTTCTGATATTATAATACAAGTAAAAGATATAAGATGTGTGGATAGATACTAAACAAAGGATGTGCATGTCCCTCAAAGGGTGCTTTGAAGCAATAAAAAAAGTGATAATTTTTGTAAACTCCATTTATTTTGCCTTGTATTGTGCAGAGAATACATATCTAGCTGCTAGCCGTGCCGTGCTTATATCTCCCCCTTAAAAAAAAAAAAGCCTGGTATATGTTTTTCAAATAGCTGTCACACAATAGCTGTCCCAATGCCGGTCCTCTGGTTTAACATGGAACTGTCTGAACTGCACCGCAGACTGGATTCTCTACTCCCAGAGTGACGGCTGGTTTATCAGGAACCGGTCCAGCGCGGGTTGAAGGTGCATCACACGCGCTACAATCGCCTTGTGTGTGAAATGTCTGTTTCGTCACTGGGGTCCCGTCTCCCGCTGGGTCCAGCGGGAGCAGGTGCTTTCTCTCACATCTACTGAAGTTATTTACACCCAGGAGGACTACTGGTCTAACGCGGTGTTTCACCGGGGCGCACACAGAGTGAGAGGAGGGATGCAAACCCAGGCTCTGCGTTGTAACATTACACTATAATGATATAGAAAGCATCTTCTAATCCCATATCTCGTTTGAAAATATGTTGATATCGCGCCCAGCCCTAGGACCGAGTACAGTGAGCTGCCACTTCAGCTCCTCGGCACTGCCGAGATGCCCCTGAGCAAGGCACTGAACAATGCTCGCTCACTCTGACATCTCTCCAATAATGCATGTGTAAGGTCTGTGCATGTGTGTATTTCAGGCCCGTGTGTAATGCGTAACAAAAATGGAGTGTAAAAATGTAATTTTCCCTGTATCTTCCTCTTCTTCTTCTTCTTCTTCTTCTTCTTCTGATGCCAACGGGATGCTCTTTCCCAGGTATTCATACTACAGCTGGAGGGACAGAAGCGTTGGCTTCTCTACAATCCTACAGTCCCTCTGGCAGCGGAGTACTGCGTGGAGTCCGAGGACAGGATCGGCAGTCCCACCCATGATATTATACTAAAGGTACAGCGCCGACAACCTACACATATTCATACACAAATCATGTACGAATATGTTGTTGTCATAGAAAATAGAGTTGTGTGTTTTGCGTCCGAGTGAGTCGTCCCGTCCCTCCACAGGCGGGAGATCTTCTGTACTTTCCCAGAGGAACCATCCATCAAGCCAACACCCCAGCAGGAGTGGACCACTCCACCCACTTGACTCTCAGCACTTACCAGAGAATGTATGGGACTCCTCTTCAATGCAACTTTCACTTCAACACCATGCCGTCTAGGGCTGTACCAAATATTTGTATCTGTAGCGTTGTGGTGTGTGATGTGGCCGATTAAGAATGCCACGTTCTGTGACCCTCTCTCCCTGTCCTTACCTCAGGACGTGGGCGGATTTGCTGCTGGACACATTTCCCAGCTTGCTGTGTGACCGCAGCAAGACTGAAGTGAGCCTGAGAGAGGGCATGCCCAGAAGATTCTTACTGGTAAAAGTTTGGACAACTGCGACACAAATAAAAATGATACTGTCAGCTTTTTAGCTAAAAGAGTTTGGGAACAATACATTTATAAAAATAAAAGAAACTTCAGATACAGTATTAGGGGACCACTAAGGTCTATATAAAAGAGACTTCAGATACAGTATTAGGGACCACTAAGGTCTATATAAAAGAGACTTCAGATACAGTATTTGGGGACCACTAATGTCTTTATAAAAGAGACTTCAGATACAGTATCAGGGGACCACTAATGTCTTTATAAAAGAGACTTCAGATACAGTATTAGGGGACCACTAATGTCTTTATAAAAGAGACTTCAGATACAGTATTAGGGGACCACTAATGTCTTTATAAAAGAGACTTCAGATACAGTGTTAGGGACCACTAAGGTCTATATAAAGAGACTTCAGATACAGTATAAGGGGACCACTAAGGTCTATATAAAAGAGACTTCAGATACAGTGTTAGCAAGCTTCTACCTTAAACTTCTTCAGCAACAAGCATTTACACAGACTCTGGGGGTTTGTCGGCTGTGTTCAGGGTAACACTGAAGGCCTCGGCGTCAGCAGGCAGCTGGCTGCAGGCCTCAGATCTCTGGCTGATGAAATGGAAACAGGGACGCAGGAAGTCCGCTCCACTCACATGAAGAGGGACTTCATCACCAACAGACTGCCACCGTACGTCCAACAAGAGCTGCTAACACCATGTGAGCTGCTCTCGGGTTGTGTGTGTGTGTTCAAACATGAAACATGTGCAATGGGCTGGATATAATGTGCACAATAATATATTTCACTCTGCCATTGTGTGTGTGTGTGTGTGTGTGTGTGTGTGTGTCACAGCTGGAAGGATTCCTGCCTTGGAGGATGCCGTGTGTTTGAGGTTTAAAGACCATATGGTGATAACAGTGGAGCCCAGCCAAGAGAGAACAGTAAGTCCATCAATGCTCACATACACCCTGATAAACAGGAAAGGTTGAATTCAGTGACATACTCGTGTGTGTGTGTGTTTGTGTCTGTGTGTGACAGGACGAGGCCACAGAGCTGGTAGTCTTTGTCTTACATTCGTTGAAGAACCCGAGGGAGAGCCACATGATGGGGGAGAGTTGTGATGAAGAGGAGGAGCAGGACATCTCCAGGGTAAGCTGTAATTTCCCTTCTTCACTCTTTTTAAAGGACAAGGCTGGCACAATGATAACACCACATTAACACGCTGCCGGCCGAGCCTGGATGTAGACTAAACATAGTTTTTAATACTAACTGAAGTTCTTCATAAGAACTGCACGTAGGAAAGTCTGAAAGCATAGAGAGAAAGACTATTGGCATGTGTATTGGTCATAAATGCAATAATTACTGCCTAGTCTGGTATATGGCAGGGTGTGTGAGCCATTGCGCGGCTATAAACACAGTACCAAGGTTTGAGACGGTCCTTACTGTACGTGACGCTTGGTTGAGAATGTCCCCGGGTGCGTTTGTCTGTGCAGGGTCTGCAGTTCCCTGTGTCCCACCTCCAGGCCCTGCGGCAGCTCCAGCAGGCAGAGACGCTGGCTGTGGCCCAGCTCCAGCTGCCCACACCGGAGGCCAAACTCAGTCTGGTCCTGGCTCTCTGGAGTGAGAGCCTGCTGGTTGTGCTATAACACGCCACTACGTCAAAAGATGAAATCCACATCAGTTGATATTTCTGTATACTTCTAAATATGTCTCTGTCCTCCTGAATAAAGCTGCCACAGCTCCAGTAGTGCAGATGCAACTTTTTGCATGGTATTGTCACCATAGCAATACCAGTGGTGGAAGAATTATTCAGATCCATTAGTAGCAAATGTACTATATATAGACGCCGATAAGATTCTGGATGGAAAGTATCCTTTTTAAAAGTTACCAAATGTTCCATTGACCAGACCATCATCGCAGCACGGCCAGTCTGAAATACCACCTGATGTCCAAGCACACAGCTGATGTGAAT
>NC_048419.1:2400465-2457965 GCF_013103735.1 Etheostoma cragini | reverse complement strand
TGATGAGCAACATGATGTGATAGATTTGAATATATATGATTGTGTGCGCGTGCGTGTGTGCGCGCGTGCGTGTGGTCTTACTGAGAATTTGACAACATTGTAGTAGTCTTACTGAGAATTTGACAACATTGTAGTAGTCTTACTGAGAATTTGACAACATTGTAGTAGTCTTACTGAGAATTTGACAACATTGTAGTAAATATTTTCGGTGCTCGTTAAGAGACCAGCAGATACGCTAATAAGTAGATTAAAAAGTCACTAACATTAAGTATTTGAGCCTTATAATTAAATACAAAATAAGGGAAAAAGTGCAAAAAGGTCCACATTTTGAACTAAGGCTGGCTACGGGCCTGGGATCCTGTATATGTGGTAACATGAATAGAAAATGTATTACTTTCCTTTGTTCCTACAGAAGTACGCCTATTGTGTCACCACTCAGATTCTTCTGATATCATTTATGCTGCCAATCACGTCTTCATTCATCAAAGCATTCATTTGAAACATCTGTCAATCAAGTTGTATCCCTGGGAGCACACACACACACACACACACACACCCCCCCGTCCGTCGGTCTAAGGGAGTGTACTAAGCGCTCCGGCCTGGTGTATCCAGAGTGTTGCTGTGAAGGGTTAGGGGGCATCCCTTTAACGGTCTGTGGGCTGTGTGGGAACCAGCCCACAGACAGTTAACCTTGACCACATGTTCCAACACTCCCACTGGACCCTGTAATGATAACCTGGAGTAATGACTGACTTCTCTTTGAAAGGAATGCACTATGAATATACACCGCTGCCTTTTTGTAGTTGTTTTGAGGGCGTGTGTGTGGGTTCATTTGTTTCTTTGCACACCGTTTACATTAACCTCAACATGAATTATGGATAAATGGTTTGATCCATGCCTACACACTGCTCTGTACAATAACTTTCTTTTTTAGCAATGCCTTCAGTTTGCAGTTCACAGCGGTGCAATGTAACTAAGTACATTCAGTACTGCACTTAAGTACAGATTTGAGGTACTTGTACTTTACTTGAGTCTTTTCTTTTCATGCCACTTTCTACTTCTACTCTGAGAAATACTCTACTTTTTACTACATTCATCTGACAGATTCAGTTACTACTTACTTTAGTCACTAGTTACTTTAGTTACTCCGCTATACTCATCAGACAGCTTTAGTTACTAGTTACTTTACACATAAATGTTTTTACAAATAAAACACATGTAGTTTATAAATCTGATGTTTATTATAAAGTAACCTAGCAACAATATAACGTCCTTCAGGTCCAGCTGAGATGATGAGACCCTTAAACACAACACACAACTTTACCCTCTCTACAATGGGAGGGGTTTAATGCATTGAGTAACATTTTTGATTACTTTAAATACGTTTTTTAAATACATACTCTAAGGAGCATTTTCTATGCACAACCTTTACTGAAACAGAGTATTTTTACGGTGTAGTCTTTGTACTTTTACTGAAGTAAAGGGTACTTTTTCCACCACTTGCAGTTCATATGTTCCTCCTGTAAATACTATCTTGTAAAAACAAGTGATTCATATCATGATTCAAGTATTTAGGGCAGGGGAGGAAGTATCCTGACATTCCTACGTGGAGGAAACTGTTCGACATGTCATGACATCAGCACCGATGGTTACAAGGTATAAATCACTAAGAAGGGAGGTTAAAGTAATGGCTAAATTAGAGAGTGGAGGATTTGTAGTGACCCAAACATTAAATGGGCTGGTTTCTTTTCTCTCCACATGGCAACCAGCTTTCTTTTACGACCCGACTGAGACAAAAATATCTCATTAATCAAACTTTTACAATAAAGGCACGGTCAACATTCCACACACATGTAGACGTAAAACCAAATGAGACATTCACATGACAATACGTATTGATACTACATAGTAAAGAGGTCACTGAATATATCAGCATGATGTTAAATTGTTGTTTTTTGCCAGAAAAACGTAAATCAAGATAATGTGCAAGTATCATTTTTGTTTTTCTGTAAAAAATATAACCATGCAACGTCATTCTTGTTTGTAGTGTTGCTTAAGTTGACCGCAGACTTTGTGGTAAAATGGCAAGAATATTATTTTGGAATCCTAAAGGTAAAGCAGAGAGGGGTTGTCTACACAAGTGAATACATAAATCAACATGAAATTACAAGGAAAAAGAATAAGTCTTTTTTTTTTCCTTGGCTCCTATTTCCCCATGCATCAGGTGTTTTACACTTGTGTTAAAAAATTGAAAATCAACACTTTTGTTGATGCTTTTCATCAATGTTTTAAACTTTTTTTTACATTTTTGTCGCTTTTTTTAACACTTTTGGCGCTTTTTTCAATGTTTGTCACTTTTTTTAACGTTTCAACTCTACATAACACCAACTTATTAACTTTAGTTTTACAGATTTTTTCTAGAATTTATGGTCAATAACCCTCATTTATAGGAGATTATACCTAATGTTTGAGTTAGAAAAGAAAAAAATATGAATTATTGAGACTAAAATTAAAGGAATGGATGTTGATGATAATCACAGACTGGAATATGTCAACTTTTACTCAATACTATTTCAAAAACACTTCAATTTGTTTTTCAAATGCTTTAAAATTGAATAAGACGCCCCAAAATTAATGAAAGTAGAGATTTTTACTTGGCAAAGAGCGTTGTGTGGAATCAATCATGTTATTTTGGGGAATTAAAAAGATCATTGATATAGGACAACGGGTCAATTTGACCAACTTTAGGGTTAAGTGACTAATGTCAACAACAAATTGGTCCATTACTTATCAAGATCACTGTCAGTTGCAAGTTCTGGGCTACACTGCAAACCCCGATTTAATTATTACACTTTTTGGTGTTTACTACTTATTCTTTGCTCTTTAATAAAAAACAATTGTTAAAGTGTTCAATGTTGTGTTCTAAGCCTGAAAATTAGCAACCGTGTCTAAGGTGAAACTTATGATAGGTTTCTTTTCGGTTTATGTAACAAATGTAACGTACACGTTGTTCTTTAAGTTGTACTGTCGTAAAGGAAATGAACAATATTTAATACACACATGATTTCTTTAGTAGTGATAAGTGGCCTAATGCTTATATACTGTATATTTGTTGTGTTTCTTTGCATGTCTAACTTAACATGCTTATTTTAGACTTGACTCCAGAAAAAAGAATCAGTGATTTTTAGTAACAACTACTAATGTGAAAGGAAAATCCTGTTCCCCCCTTTTGCATGTTTTTATAGAAATAATGGATTTCTTGGCACTTTCCACAAATGGGTGCCCCATTATTTTTTTTATTTTTTTACAGTTGCATTATTTAAGCAACCTTGAGTCCTAAAAAAACATTTTTTACCATGTTTAAAAATAATTCTAGGGGTAAATTGCTAATAAGGTCCACTATGTGTGGGTTGAACAATGTACAGAGCAAATGTGATTCTTCTATTGCTTCCACTAAAAGTTATGTTTTTGCTACTGACAGACTCAGATTATTAGTGTCTGACAACATTATGGGATGGCTCCCTACAGAGAAAGACCTTTTAGTTAAAGAGTAAGATCCTTTTAGTTTAACATCCCCAAAATCCCCATCACCAAACCCAACAGAGGATACATAGGAACAAAAAGGTCAGCCAGGTTGAAAAAATCCAAAGTTACCCTTCAACTGTTTGATAAAAAAGGATGACAACATGGATAAATCACACAGCTTCAAGAGTACCAAAGTACTGGAAACATCTCTAATGTTGGAGAATAAACTTCAACACACCTCCATGATTAATAGCCGACACGGTGACAGACGTTCTGTGATCAACACGTTGAGCTGTACATGCTGAAATACCCGGGGCATTGTTTCAACCCGACTACTGAGGTTTTATAGGTGGCGTGCACGCTGAAAGGGATTACAGCAGCCAGCAACACGTAGCTGCCAGTCATTTTTAGACGGGATGATTCACAACGGTTGGATCGGCATGCTGGCTGTTTTGGCGTTTTGTTTTGAACGTGTTGGACAAGATTTCCCAAGCAGACACAAGACTTCAGAAGTGGCCGAACATGTCGACGGATGACAGCAGCTCACACTAAACCGGACTAGACCTCCGATCGAACTGACACGTTTCTAGTTATTTTGGGAATGTTCAAATGATTCTTAAAGACTTTACATTCACCGCCGAGGGACGTGTGATTCAGAGGCCCAGAGGGAGGCATGGCCACGACAGGCAGCATTGCTGCTGACAGCAGAGAGAAAAGATGATCTGCAGGCCGCCTGATAAATATAGTATGGACTAAATTTACAGTGCTCTTTTCTAGTCTCGAAGGGGAACTATGCCAGGTCTTTTATAGCTAAATTTACCTTGAAGGTCCCATGACATGGTGCTATTTGGATGCTTTTATATAGACCTCAGTGGTCCCCTAATACTGTATCTGAAGTCTCTTTTATATAGACCTTAGTGGACCCCTAATACTGTATCTGAAGTCTCTTTTATATAGACCTTAGTGGTCCCCTAATATTGTATCTGAAGTCTCTTTTATATAGACCTTGGTGGTCCCCTATCACTACATCTGAAGTCTCTTTTACATAGACCTTAGTGGTCCCCTAATACTGTATCTGAAGTCTCTTTTATACAGACCTTAGTGGTCCCCTAATACTGTATCTGAAGTCTCTTTTATATAGACCTTAGTGGTCCCCTAATACTGTATTTGATGTGTCTTTTACATAGACCTTAGTGGTCCCCTAATTCTGTATCTGAAGTCTCTTTCCCCAAATTTCGCCTTTGGTGCAGAATTCCAGCCACTAGAGCCATTCCCATAATGAGCTTTATAGAGAAACCTGTACGGTGAGGATCTGTAGAGAAACCTGTAGAGGGGGCTCTATAAATAAACCTGTGTGTGTGTGTGGGGCCGCTCTTTGCAGAAACCTGTAGAGGGAGCTCTGTAAAGAAACATGCAAGCCAAAAGTGTAGAGATGGCCAAAACTGAATAGCGCCTCTTTACTTAAAGCACTGTTAGATAGTTCACACACGTTCCTACACTGTGGCCGAGGCTGCCGTACAAGGTGCCTTCTGCACATAAGAAAAAACTACACACACATTCACACACCAATGGCGCAGCATCGGGGGAGCTTCGCTGTTCAGCGTCTTGCCCAAGAACACTTGGATGTGGCTGCAGGGCCCAGAGATTGAACCACGGACATTCCAATTGTGAGGCGATCCCTTCAGCACCGGAGCCACAGCCACCCCAAAACTCACCCAGGACACAGAAGAATACTTTCTACAGTCACCAGTGAGCATGTTTGTACAGAAAAAGCATGGTAATTCTGCCATAATTTGTGGCAGGAAGTAAGTGATGTAATGTAACTAAGTACATTCACTCAAGTAATGTACTTAAGTACAACTACTACTTGTACTTTACTTGAGTCCTATCTTTTCATGCCCCTTCCTACTTCTACTCGGCTACATTTCAGAGAGAAATATTGTACTTTATACTCAGTAGATAGCAGATTTTTGCGCAGAAAACACATGTAGTTTATGAATCTGATGTTATATTATAATTTAAAGTTACAGTGCGTGGCTTATGTCAACCCCCATGAAGAATTCTAAGCAATGACAACAAAACTGTTGTATGATGCAAGCCTTCTGTGATCGCATCGTATCATTTTTTTTTTCATCCCTGATTTCATCCTTTTCCATGGAAACAACACAGTGATTTTGCAATAAAAGAGATTACAGAACGGCTAATAGGATAACAGCCATGAAATGACCACAGATTGGCAGTGTACAGTTGACAACATTGATTTTTAAAGACATTAACTATCCTAAGGGCTTGTACTGGGACAAATAGTGAGGGGCAGAGATAACCGCAAGCC
Organism: Etheostoma cragini; assembly: GCF_013103735.1. Lineage (NCBI taxonomy): Eukaryota > Metazoa > Chordata > Actinopteri > Perciformes > Percidae > Etheostoma > Etheostoma cragini. Next base: position 2,452,108 of record NC_048419.1, on the reverse strand, counting down.
TTTTTTTGACTAGAGGTTTTTTTATTGAGGTGAGAAAATTCCATTGCAGACACCAAAACATGCATTAACATTCCACTGCAATGCCAAGGTTAGCGAACCTGGACCTTACTCACTTATTAGCCCTAACTACCCGTTTGGAAATATACATCTATAACGTTTGGCACACAGACCTCTAATAACAAGTGGCTAACAACCAGTGATTATGGGGGTTAGAGCAGGAGATTTACAAATCTTAGGTTCAGCGGCGTTGGGCAGGTTCCCTTTGCTTGAAAATGGTTATTCCATCAAGAGCATGGCAAGCTGCGTGATAAAATCTTGTGATTTATTCCCGGCGACTGATAATTGCTAGTGTCTTGTCACCTGTCAAAAATAAATGGACGGGGAGAGTCCGAGGCTGGTGTTCATGCTCTTTACACCACGCCAGTAAATCTGACATGTTTGTGAAGCCATAAATCCCAGCTTGTGATGAAGCCTACACACTCCTTGGAGCTGAGTGGCATGGGCTGAACGTTTAAAACAGTTTTTAGCTAAGTATGAAGGTATGCTGAAGATCAGCAGGCCCATTTAAAAGGTGTGGTAAGCACAAGTGGTTGAATTAGAGTAGTTACAAAGACCAAAGTGAGTGAAATGCTTAAGCATGAATTCTGACTGTGACTGCACAAGTCCCTGCACCACAAAATACTTTTGAGAAAGTGTCTACACATCTAAACAATGTTTTCCGTTGCATGAACACAAGAAGAAGATTGTATTGTTCTTGTGAGAATGTCATTAAGGCATACACACACTGTGAGTCATGATTATGTCAGTGAGAGATGTTTGATACATAAAGCTACACGTCATAACCAGGTTAGGATTAGAGTTTGTGAACATGTTCTACTATTCAGAAAGAGTGTGACTAAGAGATGCATGCAAGGTTGACTTGTAAATAGTTTAAGGGTCCAAGGTCTTTAAGTGTCAAAGTATAAATAAGCTGTCTTCCTGCTCATTTAAAAGTAAAGTGTTTAGAAAACAAAACAACTGTACAGATGGGAATAATTAATATAATAATTAATTAATATATGCTCATTTTGCACATATTCTGTAGTTGTGTAATTGTGCAAAACCGCAGACGCTCTCCAAACATTTACACTGCTATTGACTACTGTATTTCAATCAGGAGAGACTTAATAATAATAATAATAAATTGAATTTGTATAGCGCTTTTCCCAAGCTCAAAGTCGCTTTACAGAGTGGAAACCAGACTTGGTTGCAGATATGCAAAGATGTGTTGAACACATGCCCAAGGAGAATAGACTCTGTCTTTAAAAAAAGATATTTTAGAAGGGTAGAGAAACGAGCTCTACCCCGTGGAGTCTAGGGACTGGTCGGTTCTGCTGGAGGAGGACCCATGGTGCCGCGGGTGCTGGTGACTGGAGGTGGAAGGGGGAGGAGGAGGGATGCAGGCTTTGCCTGAAATGAGAGCAGCAGAGAGAGAAACCGAGTTAAAGCAGGAATGGAATGCAGTGATTGGATCTTGAATTTCGTTTCAATTCTGGCCGGTTTACTGAAAAGGGAACGCCTCTAAACAGCTGAATAGTTCCCGGAAGAGAGATGTGTGGGGGTACATGAATTAGTGTAAAAAAAAAACATTATAATGAGTGAATAATCCATGTCCAATCAGTGCAGACTCTCCCGGACACTAAACACCCCCACCTCAAATCAATAGTTGTCCTTTAGGGCTGAAAGTCTGTAATTGGTTTAAAGTGTGGTGTCTCAGAGCCGCAACACGTACAATAAAAACAAGACAGCAGGAAGGAAGTAATGCTTCTCTACGACCCCCCAGTTCAATGGTCCGAGCTGAGGGCCTACCCTGACCTGTTGCACTTGGCCAGAAGCCTCGCTGCACTTGCAGTCACCTGTGACGTCCACCACAGGGTTGGACATTTAGCTTTTTGTCTTTTCCACTGTTAAATCCAGACTGCCTTTTTTTGTCAAATAATTGCAAACAAAATAGTCTGTTAGTACTCTATGTCTAGGTCTTTTTACTTAAAGGTTAATTTGGGTTTTTCAACCTGCACCCTATTACCTATGTTTGTGTGTGTGTGTGTGACTGATGGGAACAACAATCTTTGAAACTGTCCCACTATTATGCATGAATGCACAGACCAGGCTGAAAGGAATACATGCAAATGTACGTCGTCAATTGGTCCAAGTGCTGTTAATATTTTGCCACTGACAGGCTCAGATTAATATTCTAAGTGCCTCACACCATTATGAAAAAGGATCTCAACAGATATAGACCTTTAAAACCTCTTTAAGACCTTTCTTTTCAACCAGAAAACAGCTAGTCCAAAACCCACCAGACTCCATTTAAAAAAGCAATACTTTTAGTATGTATAAAGCCAGCATAGTTTTACATCTAAAACGGCAGACTGTGTGTTTATTTAAACCAAATCTAGTTGTGATGGTTGGAAAAGTGGACAGACAACCCAAAACACCTTTTCATAATTTAATTTTGTTTCTGTTGACTTTCAATGAAGTGTATTGTACGATGCAAAAATTCCTATTTATTTACATGGAGTCTGGTGGGTTTAGCAAATGCAATTTGCGCATGTTTTTATGTTTAATAACAGGATTTTACTCTTTAACAGAAAGGTTGAACTCCTTAGAAATCCTTTCCATAATGTTGTCAGACACTTAGAATATTAATCTGAGCCTGGCAGCACCATATCAAGCATTTTTGTGAACGTTAAAAGAAACTGCACAATTGCCCCATAACTTAGGCTACACTGTAGCTTGTTTCACTGACTACTAGATAGTAGTAATAGCTACTAGACCGATGTTAAAGATTGTTGTCCCATCAGTCACTTAGACACAAAAACAAAGCAAAATAAGCTCCAGGTTGAAAGAAAAATGATGTTACCCTTTAACCATTAATAAATTTTTTTAATATAGCCTATATTTTAGTATTGCAGCAGTCTAAAGTTGATCAAAATGTACCACATCTTCACTAGCAAACTGTTGTGACAGACCGAGTGACTGCAGGTTCTAATTGTGAAATATTTGCTTTTTTCACCCTTCTCTTTGAAGTCCAGTGCTTGCTCCGCTTTTGTCCTCTGGTGCCGCTCGGGCCTGATTTATGGGGATGGGTTCCAGGGAAGCTACCCTAAATTACATGGCCCTTAAACCTGAGCAGAGAGCGAGAGACAGGGAGAGAATTGCGACTCTAGAGACTAATTGCTAGGACAAATCTAACCTATGCTAGATAAGAAGGGTCCTCTCTTCCCAGACCTGAGAAAAGAGGAAATGTGTAGAACAGATTAGGCCACTTGGTTAAATGTGTAATTTGTCGTAATTGTCCCTAAGACTAACACTCACTGAAGACCTTTTCAAATTAATATCCTACCGTGGTAAAACACATAGGCAGACACGCTACTGTTCAGAGAATGATCCATTGGTGTTCTTTGTAATGACAGAAATTGAATCAAGTGACTTTGCTTTTCAAAACTCTACGGCTTCATGGAAAAACACAACTGGAGTCAAAAACAGTGGAATCAAATCCTCTTTAAAGGTGTCATAGGAAGTGTGAAGTTAATTGCTACCCAAATAATTAGTATGTTTTCCACATGTTTTGCACTGACGTGAAGTGTTAAAACTCTGCTGTAAGATCCTGGAAGGGATGTGAGGGAGAGTCAGAGTGGGAGGAGGAGGTGACAGTGCCATTTGCCTGGAGGGCACCCATAAACCTGGAGCGAGAGAAAGAGAGAGAGAGAGAGCACCATTTCTCACAGGTGACTGTACCATGTGACTAGAAAAGCTTTAAAAAGCAGGCCAACCTGTCCTGTCGAGGTATGAGTAATCACAAAGCACCGGAGGAGTCAGAGGAGGAGAATACCTGGGCTGTCGGCACAGCAGCAAACACCGACAGCCCCACAAAACAAGCCGAGCGGCGCCCAGGGAACTTCACTGTGTCAAGTCGTCTGCGAACACAGGGTTCCAGGCGCGAAGACTCTGCTCACACTCGTCCAGCGTCCAGGTTGTTGGCACAATGAGCTGCAGCAGTGTTGCAGAATCAGAGTTCTCCGAGGAAGAGCTGGAGCTCTCCGCGCTGGACCAAGGCGAGGACGAGGGAAGTCCCAAGGCATCCTTCCATGACAGCGAGAGCTCAACCAGCAGCCCGAGTGACCCAGAGGAAGGCCAGACCAAGAAACGCAATCGACCCGTGCGCTCAAAAGCTCGGAGGATGGCTGCCAACGTCAGGGAACGTAAACGCATCATGGACTACAACCAGGCCTTCAATGCCCTGCGCGTTACCCTGAACCATGACCTCAGCGGCAAACGGCTCTCCAAAATTGCCACACTGCAGAGGGCCATCAATCGCATCTCTGCTCTCTCAGTGTTCCTGAGCTCCAACCCCCCTGGCAAGCCCTGCACCCACCGGGAGTGCAACAGGTCATCAGTAGGGCCAGCTGCGGCAGGAGTGTCTCGACTCGAGCAGCCCAGGGTAATGCTTCCTCGCATGGAGCATCAGAGCTACGTCCCCTGGCACGCGTCCATCTCTCACCAGATGCAGCCACAACAAGGGCCTCAAGTGCACCGGCTACCCACGGAGCCACACGTCTACATGGATAACACTGCGTCATCATGCCCCCCGTCACCACACTACCCTTGTTATCCCACTGATGGACAGCTTTACGCCTCGTATGGACACTGCGGCAGCCCCCACAACCATTCGCCCAGCCCACTGCGATACCCACAAGTGGGTGAGGGTTTGGGCTACCAGCCGGGGATGTGGGCCTCCTGCAATCAGAAATACATGGACCCTTTTGTGGAGCCTTCTCCAGCTCTGGGACTTCCCTGGCAGGTGAGCTACCTGCAGGAGCCGGAGCACAGCCTCTGTCTGGGCTCTGACATACTGTAACGGGTGACACCCACTTCTGGGAGCCCCCAAAGACTGCTCGGAGCACCACTGGACTGCTGAAAGACCTCAGGGACAAGATGTTTTTGTGTTTCTGCTGTTGCAATCAACTCAGTATTACAGTCATACTCTCTTATTTTAGAGCAGAGTCATCGTTACACAATAACAGCTATAAATACAAGTGCAAAGGCAATCAAGACTGCAGAATGTTGTATACATATCAGGAAATGTATTTTGATCTGGCCTTCCAAAATGTTAAATACAAAGAATGTGTCCGCTGTAAATATTTCACCCACAGAATTCTGAAATATGGGACATTATGCTACATCACTAAATGTGTGATAAGAAAAGGAAACATAAACACTTAGCTGAGTAAGACTGTGAAGAGCCATTAGCAGACCAATCAACAAACATACTGTATGTGCTACACTGTGATGTAACTCGTTACAAGGACGAGTGACTAAGACTTGTTAGTGTATTTATTCTCTGTATTGCATCAAAAGTCATGGCTGTTTGTAAAGTTGTAAAGAGTTTGTACATACTTTTATCAACTTCCAAATTAAACCTTTTTAAATGAAATGATTGCTTTTGTGTCCTTTTGTGACAAAACTGTTCATTTGTAGTTCCCTTGGTTGTTAGGAGCATAAAGCGAGAACATTTGGCTTTACAAATGTGTGTGCGTGCTTTTCCATGTGTACCTGCATTTCTGTGTGTGTGTGTGTGTGTAGGTGTGCGTGTGTGCATGTGTGTGCGCGCCAGTGTGTGTTTGATTATAGCCTAAGGTCAGTAGCCTGTACCGCGCTGAGTCTGAGATGACAGAGGTCTTTCACTCAGTTGAAAAATGTCCTTACAAGTCCATTCTTGTCAAAATGGAAGCGTGGGCCGACTGGTAGAAGGACAACACTGACAGTGTTTGTGTTTTGTGAGCCTAAAAAAATTGATAAGCAACGCAGGGGGAATAAAAAGTGTGTGCTGTGCATCTTGCATTTCACGCCTTTCTGCAATTTTTGCTTCCTTAGCACGTGTCAGTGTAAAGTCATCAGCAAGTCAGATCATTACCAGTTATAGGTCAGTTGGTTTTTGTGCAGACCCCCCCTCCCCCCACACACACACACACACTGAGCAGCATGTCATGGAAAACAGCTTTAATATCAGACTATAGGACGGAGCCCACCGACAGATTTATGTGGGCCCAGGAAGGAAGGCTGTGCCCCGTCATCAGCGCGGTGAAATCCCCTGTCGGGCTGCCTCGCCTGTGGGTGCAATTGGCTGTGTGAGAGGGTTTTTTTGAACCTCCTGGAGGTCTCCCAACAAGGCCCAAAGACTCTGCTGAAATGAGTTGGCCCGGAGAGAATCACTGCAGGCTCTGTGGAGAAATAAATGGTGTGGTACAGCAACAATTAGCAGGCAGGAAGGAAAGGGAATATGGACAAAGAGATGAATGGAGGGGAGGAGTTGAATAATAGCAAGAGGAGGGGATTTGTGGTGAGAAAAAGAAGGAGAGTGACTACACTTTGAGCCTGTCGTTGAGCTTCTTTTACAGACGTGAATCACCAGAAGACCTTGACTCACCAGTGGGAGACGAGAGAGGCTGACAGCACTCAGTGACGGCATGTCTCTTCCTCCTCCCTTTCTGGCAGACACACAGTGCCAGTTGATCTACTTGTCTGGGTCCTCAAGGGACTCCTGAGTGAAAGTGGGCTGATAGAACCGTTCTACTGAGACCACACGTGTTTCTGTTGCTGGTTTATTTGACAGGACTGGTGTGACCTGGGGATCTGTAGTAATTTGTAATAATAACGGAGGTCATCTGTGACCTGATGTGAAAATAACAGCAAACAATCACTTGATGCGCTGTTCCTCCTTTTAATGAAGCGCATGTGTGTTTTTCAATGCTGAAAACATTGTGAACTATGCCTCCATTTCACTTAAAGGTGAAATTGCTTTAAAAGGGTGCATTTATTTAATTAGTGATGCGTTAGTGATGTGTTACTTATGGCGTAAGGACAAACATGTATTTAAGATTATAGGACACAGGAAAAAAGCAGAATGTTATATCAACCCTTGTATTGTCTTCCCTTTTGGGACCTTCTCGTCTTCCGCGGGTCAAACTGACCTGTGACTTATTTGGGCTTTTATAAGCAATTCTGAAATAAAGTTTTACTTCACAATCTATTAACAAATAATGTCTTTGTCTCAATTTCAAACAATTGAGATTCCATATATGTTTAGGGAATGCAATCAATCTCTACTAGAACACAGTTAAAAATGGAAATGTGATAAATTTTTCTAATTTGTCAGGTAAAAATTACCTGCCATATTCCGCCAAACACAGAGGTTGTGTGATGACATTAGTCTCCTGTGAATCTCTGTGATTTGGGGTCATATTGGTTGCGTTGGCAATTCTAACTGAAGGTTTTGACAGAGTCCTGTCGTCTGTATATGTTGGGGATAAAGACAGTACACTTGAGTCAAATGCAGACTTCTCTGTGCAGGTGAGTCCTTTAAGGTCAACTTTCATGTTGAATGGTGACTCAGCTGAGGATTTACCGGCATCCCATTTCTCTGACACGTGAGCCTGTCAGTGATGCATCTTTTATTCAGACTGCTTAGCCTCCTCGACACCCTCCGCTGCCGAGCTGATGGAAAAGAAAACAAGCGTACATGATAGAAATGATTCCAAGACACTGTGTAGGGGGGGCGTGTTTGAGTGATATATGGGGATGAGTCAGCGTTCGGAGTCAAGATGCATGTTGATGCTCTGCGTATACACACACACACACACACACACACACACACACACACACACACACACACACACACAAACACACATAAACACACACTAGCTGTCATGACATCATTTGTGAAGGGGAAAGGAAAGAAGGTGCCAGGTGTGATCACATTTTTTAAATTTTATTTCACATTCAAAAATTAACAAAACAAAAAAGCAACACACTGAGACATGAATCACGTCCCAGAGCCAAAAAACACTGAGAGGAAAGCTGGAAGGGAGAGAGAGAACAACACATGGACAAATATTAATATTAAAAGGACACATTAGTCCCACACACACACACACACACTAGCTGTCATGACATCATTTGTGAAGGTGAAGGGAGAGAAGGTGCCAGAGGACATGATGTGACAGACTTTGTTTGTTCCCATGACATTTACAAACAGACACACAAAACGTGAATCATTACTTCCCGACTGAGACACACTTGTGTAAGGACTTGACATTAAGTTATACACACCTGTTACAGTTTTTTTTACTCGCTACGCACGATGCAGTGTATCAAAACTCTCAGTACAAGACTCCCAAATGATCATACTGGCTAATCATTACATCTTGCATTCAACGGTAGTTAACTAGCTGAGCAAATTCAAATTCTGCTCTTGCGAGAACTCTGGGTGTCTTCCAGGGTATCAGAAGTGTGATCAACGTAGACATCTTCCCCAATCACCTATGCAAACACAAAGTGTAACAGACCAGACAAAAAACTATCATACATACAATCAATTTGGCCAGTGTTTCATTGACTATTAGTTATGAACAACGAGCCAAGTCCTATCCAAAGGTATGCATGTACTTTGTATAACCGTAGTGTAATTCACTGTGAAACCGTTTTTGTACACAGTCAATGTCAGATGCACAAAGAACTTACAGTTGTGAAAAGAGGAACCTTTTAGAGATCTGTTGCTTTATTTGTACTTAAACTAGAGAAACATTACCACATAATTGTGAGACTAGTACCATGGCGTCAGAAATTCAACTGTAAGTCACCCAGCGAGTTTTATTTTGAGAAACAGCATTACTTTAAAAACTATACTTTTTGTTTGAACGGATGTTATGAAACTGATGGCTATCAACTGTGGTCCACTGTTATGCCTTTCCTTTTCAAACTCTTCATTCATGTGTTGGTATGTAATATGAACTCCATATTTTCATGCATGTTTTCTCTTTTGTATTTGTCAGATTTTGAAAACTGTTGCCCCACTCTTTCGTGAAATGTTGTCTGTGCCCTTTTCTACTGACATGTGAGACAAGCTGCAGCCTGTTTTATTGACCTGTTTGGATTCACAGAGAGCGGAAAGCTCTTTCATTTCTCAACACTAGATGGAGGCAAGACATCAGAGCTTTGCCATATGTTCAAACCATGGAAGAAATATGTTTCACATCCCCTCATAAATATCTGCCTGTTGTGCATGTAAGTTCATTATCACACATTACACACAGGACGTCTATGTATGCACACAGCATTGACTTTATATAAGGATGCAAGTAAATGTGATTCCTGTAGAGATTTAACAGTTAACATTGAAAACATAACAGCAATATTGTTCAATTTTTGTTAGTTGAAAAGCTTTAAGCAGGGTTGTAGTACTCGGGTCCGGTCTTGGACTCAAGTCCGGAGTCGAGACCGTATTTCTATGGACTCGGACTTGCCTCGACCTCGGCCACTGGTCTTGCCAAATATGGCATTTGGTCTTGACTGAGTCCAGGTGTCTTTCTTATGTTGATAATAATATTGGAGGGAAAGTGAAACACAAAATGATGCTGTCATGCATGAGAGCTTTTTTTCTGTCCTAGACTAAGTCATCACTCAGACTTGAACCTTTTTGGACTCGGTCTTGACTACAGCGCTGGCTTTTAGGCTTCTGTTATCCCCATGGTGACCATTAATATATACTATGTATGTATATACATACACATAGATGTACAAATTATAATATTTCTTTAATTTGGTAACTCATTTCCACAGCCCTACTAAAACACTTTGGTTTAGCACAAAACGTCATGTCCAATGAGGTCAAACAGGTTATATGAATATAAAAATGGAATGTAGGGTTTTACCAAGGAGAATAACAGGTAAGGCTTTAGAATACGGCAAAGTATGGCATAATTCTTCTCAATTCATATTGTACCCTTTCAGTACAGTGTGTCAGTACATATGATAAGTAAGCAAAGTTTAAGTATACAGCACTGATCATAGACAGAGTCACAAAGTGCTACACAGGTCCAATAAATAAATACACTTTAAAACCCATCAATATCCAATAAAAATAACAATAAATCGTGGTAAATCACAATCACAAAGGACCATAAATCCATGGATCAAATGGCTTGCTCTGTACTGTCTATGCTTCCCTCGCATCTTTCTCCGCCGCCATTATGGAACCACAACTCAAACTAGTGCACAAACTCAGCATCATCATTCTCAGCCACGCCCTCTGTGCGCTGATTGGACCGCCAACGATTATTGGTGCGGTTTGGGACTGATTGTTGGGATTGCCGTGGAAGAAGTCCACACGGCGATACACTGGTAAGAGATATCAGGTTTAACCATGTATCAGCTGATTTAAATAGCTCCTGTTACTGTATTGTGTCAACAGTTAACTTCATTTAATACTGTATGTGGGGTTTTCTCTTGGGTGCAAATGTTCCACCAGAACAAGTTCCATCCTGAGACTATTTTGCAGAGCCGCCGTCGCTGCGTCCAGAGCTCAGCGCCGCTCTAGACCATGGGTCTTCAACAGGGGGTCCGCGAGCCCTAGGGGGTCCGCGAAAATACTGCATGGGGGTCGCGAAAGTTTTGGTTGATTAGACTTTTTTTCATTTCCACTAATTGAAATGTCTTTAAATACACATTAACATGAATTCAACACACTGTAATAAACAGATAAATGGAGGCAGAAGATGTCTTTCAGTCATCAACGCACACATTCAGCGACACACAGGAGCTCTTTCAAGCTGGGCACCGTTTCATACACAACACCTGTCCCATCAACGAGGAATCAGAATCAGAAATACTTTAATAATCCCAGGGCGAAATTACTTTCGTTACATTACTCCATATGTAATAGAGTCTATTACATATGGAGTAATGTAACGAAAATATTGAATGCACAATAACAAGCTACATTTACACATGGCACTATAGGACCAGTTTGATATAACACAACAATTTTATACAATATATATATAATTAGGGGGTCCCCGCTCCATCTCGCCATCAGTTTGGGGGTCCTTGGCCTGGAAAACGTTGAAGACCCCTGCTCTAGACGATTTTGATTGGTTTAAAGAAATGCAACCAACCCAGAGCGTGTCGTAACCAGACCTTACTCCACAGTGTTGTGGAGATGTGGTCTGGCAATGCAAGACTAGAAGTAGTGAAGCCAATGCCTCATGTAGTTTCTAGCTTCAAGACTGAGACCTGCTTCTTTGCCTTTTCATTAAATTCAGCCTCTCTTCATTTTATTCAAGTTGTTTTTCTGCTTTGTGATGGGAAAAAAGCTATTCCGCATTCTGTTGATATGCAGCAGGAAATAACCAGTGGCTGGAAAATCTTATGACACACACACACACAGATGCAGACAAAAGCATGTTGTATTTGGTCTATTTATTCAGTGCTGGCTCTGTATTTTTATACAGTATGTAAACCAATTTTTTTGCATTGTCGTTTTCTCCTCCCTTCTTTCTGTTTGCTGTCTTGAGCTTGCCCATTGATTCCGCCTCAAATTCAGATCTGAGGACAGTCTGTTCCAATTAGGCCCGCATCACGAAAGCAAGCAGAGAATCTGACAATAACACAGTCTGAAAAACATCTGGGGCGTCCTTCAAAATGTCTGCGTCCAGACTGGAACTTCTTAGATCTCTGTGTTGAGCCCTCTCAGCAAAAACTGCTTATGTAAGACATGTTATTCATGACTGTCAGCCATAATGGGCACACGGAATAAATTTAGTAATCCAACAGAATAGTATGACCATAGCTGTAGAAAACACGTTGATGAAGAAAGCATCTTCACCGATTTGACAAGGACACACATTAATGCAAACTACGAATCACATTCATCAATGTCACATTGTATTCAATTTTGGTTTTTTTGCTTTTGTTTTCATCTATTTTCATGTTTCTTTATTCACATGTTTTTAATTCATTCATTGGTTTATTTACATGTTATCATGCTGTTTGAGCAGTTGCACCATTTTGTATTCCCATCTGGTATATTTTCAAATGTTTGTTCTTATATTTTATTCCTATCATCAGTATGTCATGTATATTTCATGTATATTGTATGTTTGTATATTGTATCCTAGTATTTCATTTATATTTATATTCTGTGTGACTGATTTAGCTGCTGTAACATTGTAATTTCCCATTTCTTTGGGATCAATATCTATCTATCTATCTATCTATCTATCTATCTATCTATCTATCTATCTATCTATCTATCTATCTATCTATCTATCTATCTATCTATTAGGGTCATAAAACAGGACTTTCAAGCAAAGTTTGAGACTTTCACCCAGGAAATGTGTGTTTATGTCCAGGAACCATGATTTTCTTTCTAATCTTAAGTAGTGGTTTTGGTCGTCACCGCATGACAAAACTCATCTGCACCGGTCACGGAAAGGAGTGTAACCTTCGCTGGGCCCTGCATCCGGCTCCCAGTAAACATTTCTTTGACTGTAATGACCACTAGACTTAACCGTCGTGTGACGTGTGTCACGAGACCAGCTGATTGGTTGCCTATTTTGTAGGATATCATATCAATTGTTGTGCATAACAATTTATATGTTACCTTACAAGGGTGGGGTGGGGTGGAGGCACCCTTGCCACCCCCCACCACCACCTCTGGAACAACTGGTGGACGCTGTGGAGAGAGCGTGATACAAATCCAGAGCAAGCAGTTGTTGGAACACAGGCGTGTGACTCCATCTGGTTTTCCCAAGTGCATATCGGGTCTGACGTGCCAGGCTCAGTGTTGGTATCATGCTGGGTTTGCCCATACTGGCCTGTGTTCTGCTCATTAGTCTTTGATTTGTCTAGGTCCCAGTTGTCTCGAGCTGTGTTCACTTGGCTTCAATTAGATTTAGTACAAAGAGGCTGCTGAGCTGCTGACTGCACTTCAAAGCCTGAGCTGTTTTTGTTGTGACACACAGTAAATGTGTGCTGGTCTAATAAAGTAATATACGACATTACTGCTTTAGCTTTACACCTTTAGCACCTTAATCAAATGCATCCACCAACAGCTAGGTTTCCTTCCACACGTTTTTATCCAAATTAAGTGATGTCGAATGAAAATTTCGATGGAATTTCTTGTATATTGACTCAAAGGATTCTGATTTTAAAACTTGCAACACACATGTCACGTGTCACATTTAAATTTTTAAAATAAACAAGTTTTTAATAAATCACTAATGTGTGCATTTGCCTTTTTAACTGGGTTCAATAAAAAACACATCTACCATGAAAACCTGACCGCAAAGCTTTCACATGTTTACCTTTTTGGATTGAATGGAAGATGAACTTCCATTTTCACCTTAACACAATTTTTCTGCATTTTCACATGTTCATGTAGCTCTCACACTGTTCTTTGTCAAGTGCACCCAACATTGGAATCAAACGGTCAAGAAATAATGGGGCGAAGTCCAATTTATAACAAAGTCTTTGTTTTTCTGCTTTTGCTTTGGTGTTTCTAATATTTTAGAAGAAGGCGAACAACAAGACAGTGAGTATGGAGAAGGTTATGGATTTTAAAGTCATCCCTTGAATCATATAAGTTAGTTAGTAAATGCATTTCTTTTCGGTTCAGTTCGTATCTTAAAGTCAGGATGCCTTCTTACCTAACGTGAACCAAACTCTAGTTGCTTGTAGTACTTGGGAGGGAACCAAGACCCCCGTTTCCATGGAGACCAGAGTTTTTTGGGATCAATCTCAATCCATCTATCAATCTATCTGTCTCTCTATCTATCTATCTATCTATCTATCTATCTATCTATCTATCTATCTATCTATCTATCTATCTATCTATGTATCTATCTATCTATGTATCTATCTATCTATGTATCTATCTATCTATCTATCTATCTATCTATCTATCTATCTATCTATCTATCTATCTATCTATCTATCTACTGTATGTGCCTTTACCCACATAGTCATTTTATCTCCACTATTGGTGATATTTAATTTAATATGAAATATTTAATGAAAGCACCAATAGTCAATCATACAATATCATCACAATATTGATATAGATATATTTTCTCCATATTGCCCAGCACTAGTACAAAGTACTGTAGTTGTAATACAACAAGTTGTGGGGAGCTTCAGTTTCACACTCTGCCCCCCCCCCCCCCCCCCCCCCCCCCCCCCCCCCCCCCCCCCCCCCCCCCCCCCCCCCCCCCCCCCCCCCCCCCCCCCCCCCCCCCCCCCCCCCAGACAGCTTGTTTGTGCCTCTTTCCGACCGTCCACTGCATAATAACTCAAAGGTCATTAACTACCAGCCCACACCGACTAGATTCCGAGGTGTTGTCAGTTGCTGGCATTTTCAGTGAAGTTCTTTCATTTTTACACCATGAACTCAATGAAATTAATTTGCTCTGACAGATACCAGAGTGTGTTATATTTGTTTCATTTCAACACACACGTTGGAATTTATTGGAGATCAAGTAACACAAATTTTTGCAAGAAAGTTGTTATCCAATTTAAAGTCCTCTGCAAAAGTTAAGACATCTTTCCAATATGTCCAATTTGAGGTGAATTCATTGGGCATGCAGTGTAGCCATGTAGTCGAACAACTTAAAGACTGCACAGAGGCTAGATCACTTAAAGTTGGTAATTTAGTTAATATAGTGGGCCCTGATAATTGTGAAAAGTAAATTGGTCTTTTAAAAGGTTATCTGTAGCCTGACACAGGGCCACCTCTCAGGAATATAAAACAACGCCTTATTAAGTGATTGGACGGGCTCATTTCAGCAGCTATTTCCACTGCTGCACCCTTAACTATTTCATTTCCTCCTCCTCTTGGAATCCACCGCTAATGGATTGCTTTTTTTTTTCCAAGGAAATTGCTTTATAAAACCTTTATGGGGGTAGAGGATGGCAGTGAAGTGACAGTGAAGATATGAGGAGAGACGGTGAGGACAATGTGGTCAATAAGATGGAATTCATATTGCTGCCACTACAGGCTCTCCAGCACTTACAGCCTGCTGCATTTCATAACCTCCCTCTGTTCCATCACAGTCACAATATAGACATCCAGTTGTGCGTTCCATTTACCTCGGAAGTCGGAAGCTGAAATTGGGAATAACGTCACACCCGAGCTGAATGTGTTCCATTTATAAGTCAGATTTTCATTGTTTAGGAATACCAGTTTATGACCACACATCACGCTGTTTTATGTGCATGCAAACAGCGTAACAACATGTCCATGGCTAGAATATGGACAGGACTGTGTGTATGATTGATTTAACTGATATCAAAGAAATGCTAATAACTTTGTGTTACTACAGCTTTAGGATAAGATAACATAAGATAATACTTTACTCATCCCACAATGGAGATATTCCCTTGTTACAGCAGCATTTTTCTATAGTAAAGAACAGACAAGGTGCAAAAAGTACTGAATGAATGTAAAGTGTAAAGTGGTATTATATAAAATATATTGTTTGGTAAAGTTAGGTGGCCATGGTGCAAGTAAATAAGTGACTTAAAATTAAATAGAATAATATGCAATCAAATAGCACAGCATAAGTAAGTCTCCATAGTACAGATGACATTGAGTTTAACCATAGTACACATAATTACTTGGAAAAATATAAAGACACAGATAATCGTAAAAATTTTCATAGAGCCATGGTGAGTGGTGAGTAGTAAACGGGAACAGAAACTGCCAGACAGTTAGGTGGTGCAGGTGTTGGAGGAGTCAGACAGCGGCCGGGATGAACGACCAGCGGTGCCGGAAAGTTTCGGACTTTTCCGACAGGTACTCCAACTTCCGAGTCCAGAAGGAATGTCATCAGTGATTGAGCTTTAAGTAAATATCGGTCCTGAGTTGATGTCTTCCAGGGCAGAATAGATTTTCAGACACCTTTGGACAATTTCATTCAAATGAGTGTCCACTGGGAGAGATCGCAAAGGGCTCAGCTGTAATGAGAAGACCAAAGAAGTGTTGTCATTAGTCCTACATAAAGATGCATTATATGCCACACTGACTTGGCCTCTGGAGATTTACTGTATTTTTCTTTGACTGAGTTTTTTTTTTCTCCCTTCTAGGCCACTGAGACTCACAATTTAATCAATTCCCCTTTCTGAGCCTGAGAAATGGAAAGAAAAAGGCAATTACTGAAGGAGAAAATATGATAAGGGTTAGGAATTGAACCCCAACTGTCAGAAGAAGATGGATTAGTTTAGTTTGGTGTGGTAAGTCAAACAGGCTTTTATATTTACTGTGCGGTTAAGGAAAATTAAACCCAAACATCATAAAGTCAAGGTTTGTCTTACATGCATAGAGCTGTACTCTACAGGGAATTAATCCATGGTTGGGTGAGCCAATCAGTGAACTCAATAATCTAAAGTCAATTTACACACAGGACGAAAGCAAATGACAAGTCACTTTGAAAAACGGCTTAATAACGGATAGCATGCTTCTTGAACACCACGTGCTGTCAGCTTTAATTAAAGATGTAGTAGGCAGTTTCTTTTTTGCCGTTGTTGGGTGCAAACTCCCTGTGGGTACACGATCCGTCCTGCCTACACGAACATCTTGCACATGGGCAGAACGGATCGTGTAGGCAGGACGGATCGTGTACCGACACTCCCCAATAATCTTTCAGTTTGTGGTAATTCAACTGGTCTGAGAGAAATCTAGACTTCTGCATCTCCTCCTTGGCTCTGTTTTCAGGCGTTACTCAATCTAACTTGATGGGAGACTCTGGCCAATTACAGGCTATTTAAGAGAGATTGAGCATTCCTATTGGCTGTGCATGCAACTTCTTTTGGGGCAGGCTTTTCAAAGCTTAACCATTATTAAAGAGACTTCATTGTGCTCAGTCTATATACAAACTGCATTTATTCGTGAAATCCAGTCGCATGGTCACAGGGTTCTCGCGCACAAAATCATCCATCAAAAATCGTGACACTGTGACATTTTTTATTTAATTTTTACAAGGCATGATATACATAGCACACACTGACACACTCAAATACAAATACACATATTGTGTGACTAAGCTATCTGGAAACCAATCATCGCCTCTCTTTGCCAGAATGTTTTCCAGAATTCCTACATCACTGAAAATTATTTCACTAGTCCGAGTAAGAACAAACGATTTCACAACTGGTATGAAATCCATTTCTTTCCCAGCATGGTGATCCCTCAGATTGAGAGTGCAATTCATCCTCCTATTCAGCACGTTTGTTAAAATAAAAAAGAGTGACTCATACAGTACCGGAGCTCCATTCCTACTCAGTCATGACATAATAGTACATACTCACACCTGTCAAGGTGTTATTTGTGGATCACGGTGTTTTTTTGTGCTGTGAGGAAACAAATTAATCTGTAAACGTTCAAATCCTAATCATACAAAAGACAGATATCCTGTGACTGCTTAGTTAAATTCTGACATTTCTCCTTGTACAGGCTCAAAGGAGGGCACACTTATTCATTGACCCACTAAGTGAGTTTTAATGTCATTAAATAATTTCGGACTTTGCATGCATTCATTTGATGAATTCCTCCATTTAGATAATCTATTCTCAGGAGAAAATCACACTTTCTCCACAGCATCAACATCATGCTTTGCAATTGAATGCAGTACTTGTGAAAAATCTCTTCCTCTGTGTGGGTTGGCAAATTATGTGCACAAGGAGCCAGAGTACACAATGTACTTATGTTGTATATGCATTGGGTTATATGCATGATCTCTTTCTTTTTTTCCCTCAGGTTCTAACTCTTATTCCAACTATTTTTAGTTGTTTTCTTTATGTATTAGAGTGTCTGGGCCCTCTCTTGCACTCGGCACTAAACCGGGGTTTTCTTTTAGATGCTGTTTTGCCAATAAATTCAAGTAGCTTCTTTTCCTGTCTCCCACATGCACTTTGTTGGTACTGCATGTTGAGGGGGTGGGGAGAGGGGGTTGACAGTAGAAGAAATGAGTCAAGTTATTGGTAGTCTATATCTCAAAGATTCACGTCCGGGATTGCTCCATTGCGGCTGTTAATTTAGATGCCACCTTTTTCGGGGTCCTCAGATCTCTGCAGGGTAAATCCAGACAGCTAGCTAGACTATCTGTCCAATCAAAGTTTTCTGTCGCAAAACTACTAAAGAATTCACGTTCCACCAAAACAAGTTATTTTGCAGAGGCGCCGTTGCTGTCTGTTGCTTAGCGCTGCCCAAGAAAGTTGTGATTGCTTTAAAGGTCCTAAGAAATTCTGATTTTTAGGCTTTTATACAGACCTTAGGGGTCCCCTAACACTGTATCTGAAGTCTCTTTTATATAGACCTCAGTGGTCCCTAACACTGTATCTGAAGTCTCTTTTATACAGACCTCAGTGGTCCCCTAATACTGTATCTGAAGTCTCTTTTATATAGACCTTAGTGGTCCCCTAACACTGTATCTGAAGTCTCTTTTATATAGACCTTAGTGGTCCCTAACACTGTATCTGAAGTCTCTTTTATATAGACCTTAGTGGTCCCTAATACTGTATCTGAAGTCTCTTTTATATAGACCTTAGTGGTCCCCTAATACTGTATCTGAAGTCTCTTTTACATAGACCTTAGTGGTCCCCTAATACTGTATCTGAAGTCTCTTTTATATAGACCTTAGTGGCCCCTAACACTGTATCTGAAGTCTCTTTTATATAGACCTTAGTGGTCCCCTAACACTGTATCTGAACCTGTTCCTTCCTCCACAGTACAGTGGATCATATTTGCCTACACTACACCTTGAAAATGTCACAATAGGCAGAGACAGGCCTGAAGTCAACAGATCAGAGGTTTTGTGGTTCTGTTTATAGAAACCGCATCCTGTTACACCGCGCGATCACACGTGAAGCTGTCAGTCATGGCCACAGCTGTTCCGCAACAACTGACGGCGGACCACGGAGCCGACGGACCATGGAGCCGATCAGCAGCCGTTCCACAGTTTGTGGAAATCCAGGGTGAGCCATTTAGAAAGTTGCCTGGAGACCATGATATCTCGAGGAAAACCACCCTGCCGTCCACAGTGAAACAGGCCTGTTGTTTAACTTTGGTAATTTCAATGAGAACCTGTTGATGACTCCGGCCTGAACTACAAATTTCCGTGAGCTGCTTGTTCAATGCATCATGAAGGTCTATTTATAGGCCTTTCTCACAGCAGTCATCTTGACTTGTCCAGTTGAATATTAACATGAGTAATGGCTGAATTGCATTCAGGTGTGCCGGTTCTAGAGACCGGGTATTGTGTACTGCTTTACTGGGACATTTAAATGGAACAGAGTCAAATGTTATTAATTCCACCTGGGATTTTCCAGCCATGAAAATTCAAAATGTCTGCTGTGAGAAAGATGCATTGAAACAAACAAACCACTGCCCCCACGCTGCTTTCAAGTGCCTCTTCTGGGTTGTTTTAGGGAAGAAGAGCTAGGCTCTCATTGAACTCAACAGTGCTCTTGTAGGAAGTCAAATTTTCTTTATTATCATTTGGTGTGCATTTAAATTTAAATCTTTTTGTCTGTGCTTAATAACAAAGCAATGTTGTCTGTGAACAGTGAAGCTTCAATAATACTTAACACGCTGCATATATGATGTTTGAAATAGAACAGATTTCCTGCTTCATCACTTTACGCTTTGCCTCTGTTGTTCTGTAATTGCCTTTGAAAGTGTACATGCTGCAGAACTAATGTGCTTTGCTTGCCTGCTTCCATTGAAATGTCAAATTGTTTTCCTGAGAAAGAGTTAGCTCGCTGGTCAATGATCCTGAAGGACAATTCCGATGAATTGCTGAGTAAAAGGGATCGCTTCAGGCTTTCTCTTTGAAGAGAGGATTCCGTCTCCGAATAAATAAATAACTAAATAAAATCCTGGATGTTCAGAAAAATGAACACCAAGCCTCCCTTTCTGAAATGCATTTTACACTATAAACACTATGAAGGAAACATACATGTTATATTATATAAATCTTACACAGTAAAAACGGATTTTGGAGGGTTTAAAATACAACACATGCATAAATTCTTACATATTTTCTAACAGTAATATTTGCGGCTTAAAAAAACAATTTAAAATCTACCCCAAAATGATAAGTCCTGTGCACATCATGCGTCAGTGCTTTTGTCAACACTTTTGACATTTTTTCAATGTTTGTCACTTTTTTTTAAATGTTTAACACCGCGTAACACTATCTTATTTTTTAGTTTTGCAATTATATTTTGAATTTATTTATTATTTATTATTCACCTCATTCATAGGCAATTTTACCAAATATTTGAGTTAGAAAATTTCGGAATTGTTTAGACAAAAATTAAAGGAATGGATGTTGATGGATAATCACAGACTGGAATATGTCAACTTTTACTCAATACTATTTCAAAACATCTATTCAACTATAAAAGTTGGATAAGACACCCCATAATTAATGAAAGTAGAGATTTGTACTTGCCAAAGAGCGTTGTGTGGAATTTTGAGTAATTTTAATTGGGTAATTAAAAAGAACACTGATATAGGAAAACAGGTTAATTTGATCCAAAGACAACAAGAGGGTTAAGTGATCAGTTGTTTAATGTATTGAGAAATGTTAAACAAACTTTACTTTTTTTAATTCCCCAAAATAACATGATTGATTTCACACAACGCTCTTTGCCAAGTACAAATCTCTACTTTCATTAATTTCGGGGCGTCTTGTTCAATTTTATAGCATTTGAAAAACAAATTGAAGTGTTTTTGAAATAGTATTGAGTAAAAGTTGACATATTCCAGTCTGTGATTATCCATCAACATCCATTCCTATTAGTACAATATTCCATACAATATTAGTCTAAATAATTCCTAATTTCTGCTTTTCTGACTCAACATTAGGTATAATTCCGTATAAATATATAAATTATTGGCCATAAATTCCAAAACTATAGGCAAACTAAAATTAATAAGTTAGTGTTAAGTAGTGTTTAAAACGTTAAAAAAAAGTGACAAACATTGAAAAAAGAGACAAAAATGTAAAGTTTGAAGGGAAGACAACAAAAGGGTTAAGAGCATTCACCAAGAGGGCAATTAGCCTTACATAACCCAAAGTCTTTGCTTAGCCTGAAACCCGCAGAATGGTGGTTTTACAGAATTATAGTTTTGAAATTTGACTGAAAAAGTTCACACCTGCATTTTAGACATTATGATGGCACATGCATAAAGGGACTAAAGAAAGAAAGTCAGTAAAAGCAAGACACTGTTCTCCAAACAGTCTGTCTGCATGTTCAGTCTGGATGTTGCTACATGAAGCACAACACACTAATGAGGCTGAAACCTCTCTAGATAATAGATTGTTCATGACGTTATAGTGCATAGCTGGCTCATTAAGACAAGGGCAAGTTAACTGTGTTATCAGGCGCTGCATGCTTCATCTGGCCTGAAATAGAACATTAGCTCATGTCAGCAAAGTGACGCGCTTTGATAAATATCTAAAAAGAGAGCGAGCTGACACACCACAAGACAGGTGGGAAGAAGGTCGGCAGGCAGCCAGCTGTACTGTATGGATCGAGAATCTGTCAAACTACAGAAGTGCAAACAAGATAGTACGTTAATATGTATGATATAATATGTACAATATATACGTTAACATGTGAATCCATTGATCCTTAATCAGGGTTCCCAACACTGTCCATCACAGAGAGAGAGAGAGAGCACTGAGAGTCATAACCGGTTGTCAACCCCTCTCACACACACACACACACACACACACACACGCAATCAAGTTGAATTGAAGATAACAACAAATCGAGATTTAAATGTAAACGTACCCAACTGTTTTTCAGACCAAACTGCTTAACATGACTCCTAAGAAAGAAATACAGACTCTGAACAGCAGTGAGTATAGAAGAAGCTAGCTCAAATCATCAGTGTTCATCATTAGTGGTCCCCTGACACTGCATCTGAAGTCTCTTTTATTTTTTTGCATCATTTGCATCTGTGCTTTTGGTATCCTGACCTGCATTAATATACAGTGCGTAGTGTCTCATAAACTGTATCTCGAAACAATTGTTGATGAAAATCGATGAACAAAGTTGCCCCGGTGCAGCTTTGAACGGATGAAACCGTATTAAGTCCAATAAATGAAAAGGCAGGTATCAAATACACATGTTGCTGGTCTAATGAGTGAGTGAGTACGTGCTCATCAGACAAATCATCTAATGAGCACAGAGATAAAACCAGTGGGTTGGACACAGCAGAGACAGTGGCAATCCCAAATTAATAATATTTGGATGTGAGAAAAAAAACTTCAAGTTATTCACACAAAATTGGATGTTGAAGGTCAGATTTCATCAGGTGACGTTTGGGGGAAACAGTGGAGGAGGTATAGTCCTTTGATCAGCATCCTCCTAATTCACCTTGCTGCTTTTCTGTTCAGTATGTGGTTTGTTTCCCAATATCCTCCATAAGGGTGGGGTTTCATGGAAGAGGCTCAGGCAAGTAGGATTATTGAGAAGGAGCCAGACATCTCTGCAGGAGTTGGTGGAGTCCATAACAGAGCTCAAAGGGGTACATTTTTTTCATTATTCAGGTAACAATTTATAAGGCGATAATATCAGTGCAGTGTTCACAGCTCGTTTCTGCTGCACCCAAGTGACCCCACAATGCCTCACACGGTTTAAAAAACAAACTGAAGATGTCCGTTCCCACCCTCCTACTTACTTGATAACAACTACACATCGGTAACGTTTCCTGACTCCATCTTGCTCGGTTGCAAAGCTATGGCGGGGACAACATCTGGTGAAATCAATATTGGTATTGCATAATTACGGCTGGTAATTAAGCTTATGATTATGAGCTTGACCAACATCCACTAAGAAAGCCATGATGTCTCTCTCTCATTTTGATCTCATAAGGGGCAAGATTCCAGATGGGCCCATCTGAGCTTTCATTTTCTCAAAGGCAGAGCAGGATACCCAGGGCTCGGTTTACACTATCACCATTTCTAGCCACTGGGGGACCATAGGCAGGCTGGGAAACTCATATTAACATAAAGTCAAATTAAAGTGAAATTGACATGCCATGGGAGCTTTAAATACAAATTCATGTGGGGAAATAGATCGTCATAAGCATCAGTGCAGACTCTAGGTTGATTTTATAACACTCCAAACATGAGGAACCACTGTCTATTTAAAGCCATAATCCATCTGTTTATGTTATTAAATATTAGACTTTTGGCTCATCTGCTCTTGTTTGTTCATATTATATTCTTTCTTCCATAAACTGCACTGCACTACTCCAAGAGGAGGACTGAGACTCATATTTTCAGACATCTATGTTTGATGAAGGCTTTCAAATAAAAAAAACTCCACAAGTGCTTTGTTTGAGTAAAGTCAACAACTGCTTGCAGATCAAAAACTTTTTGGAGAGCTTGAGGTGAACCAGAAATAATGCATTTTGATTTTGTAATTAAAGTTTTCTTTCCTTTCTTCCTTTTAAGATTGCATTTAACAACACTAATTAATAACTAATTATAATGTCTTTCAAATGAGAGTATGTCCTCCAGCTACTAACAGGATTACATTTTCATTTTAAAAGGAGCAACAGCCTCAAAACTTTGAGAGCCGCAGTTCTTACTGCAGTTCCCCAAAGTCCTCCGAATGTGCCAACTGCAGACTAAGTGGCTATCCTTAAAGTCAGACCCCCAGCCGTCCTGTTCCACGGATGTTTTCCGAAGCACCCACAGGGGCGAAAAGGGAGTTGTTGTCATTTTGTGCTGCTAAGGATCAGCCTATAAGCAAAAAAAGCTTAAAGTCGGAAGTCTGAAAAGCTGCCAGAGGGTGATGTTGGCCTCCATCAGCTCCCACTGTAGGCTGTGCAGGAGTGGAGGCCTGTGACAGCCGAGCAGTTGATCTGAGGGGAGCTGCCACAGAATAACAGCAGGGAAGGGGATCGGTGCTTCAAAGATGAGTGGAACACCCAAAGGCCTTTCTTAGCGAGAAATGTCTTAACGAGAAGGTGCTCCAAGCTCCATTATGCTGCTTAATGTGCAGACAGAAGAAAATGCAGTCTAATGTGGCACATGGTAACAGCCTGGAGAAGCAGAGTCATTGCTGTCAATGGGGCCCTCAGGGAGGGGGGGGGGGGGCAGAAGGGACCATGCTAAGGCCCCCATGCTAGTAGTAGTGCCAAGCACACACACACGCACTGGTATCATGTGCTCAACAAAATGTCCACTAGTACTACAACACTGTAGTACAGTCAACTGGACAGTCAGCCCCCCCCCCCCCCCCCCCCCCCCAAAGGGATTATTCCATTATCTAAAAAAAAAACATCCTAATATTACGATTCATGAATAGCAATAGTAGTGGGATGAATTTAAGAAAAGAAATCATAAATAAATATAATTTATTATTCCAAAATTAGTTTGACCAAAGTATGGTGGTGGACTGGTAGGTGGAGAGGTGCCAGTTCACTGCTGTGACACTCTTGAGCAAGGCACTGAATCCACAACTGCCCCCCCACACACACACACACACACACACACACACACACACACTCTGACATCTCTCCACTTAGTGCATGTTTAGGTACTAAGCATGTGTGTGTAGTTTAGGCCTGTGTGTAACAACAACAGAGTGTAAATTGTAATTACTACCAAAGGATACAATATTAGTATTATTATTATAAACTATGTTGGATTTACTAACTATGATTGGACGTTCACATGTTCCACCAAAACCAGTTCCTTCCCGAGGCTATTAAGCAGCGGCACCGTCCGGTGTTAGCGCCGCCCAAGACGATTGTGATTGGTTTAAAGACATGCCAATGCACCAGAGCACGTTTTTCTCCCATCCCAGAATGCTGTGTGGACTAGCCAGACATTCCTCCACAGCGCTGTGCAGGAAGGTCGGCAATGCAAGGCTAGAAATGCTAAAATGTATCTTTTATAGTTATAATTCAGTAACGGTTCCTTTATTAGTGAGGATAGAAAAGCAGAAAACACACACTCCTCCTGCATGTTGTAGCACTCAGAAATACGGCCTTTGTGTGGCCTCACGTCTGCTGTTAATTAACTCCCCTGTCTCTAAGCAACATTCTCCATTGCGTCCTCTGAGAAATCAATCCCGGATATATTTGCACCACAAAACTGATCAATGTGGTTAATGATATGTGAGAATGCTGTTCGCTCTTTCTTTCTTCTGTCTTTCTGGATTTGGTTGCTGCGTCATCAACATAATCCTGTGAATATTTCTCCTCTAATTGGTCACTTTCAATTCAAACAAAAAGCCAAACAATTACCAGAGAAATGCTCTTTTCCTGCAGGCAATGTGTACTAAAAAATAGTGCAATTAAAACAACATGTATACTGCATCCGGTGTGATGTGTACACACTTTTAAAAAGCTCTTGAACAGTTACACCAGAGAAATGTAACAATTAACAGCTACTTTTCGTCTTTATGCCCATTTAAAGGATAGCAAATGTGGCATCTGGACTGCAATAAAAGCTAGTTTTTTTTGTAACAATGCAGATCTTTTTAATCTCATGAAACACATCCTAATACAAATGTATTTATTGACATATTTTTATAGCAGAATCCTTTTGCCTTTAGGGTTTACACTGTGGCGAAAACACGCTACGTCCACATGTACATGATCAAATAAACAGAACTCTGCTTCTGTGCCGTGAAAGCTCACTCAGCTTCCTGTAATCAACATTAACGCATAACTGGGAGGGCGATAACAGTTTGATGCTCCCAGTCTGTCTTAAAAATATCATGATCCCTGCCATCAGTCAGTTTAATAGGAAGTTTTGTCCACTTCACTCGCAATTATGAGACAAGACGACTAAGTAAACAGTACTCATAAGTGATCAGTCATCGCATTTATGTTAAAACTCATTGAAATATTAATGCGAGAGGATTATATGATGAAGGCGATATTATTAACAAGCCAATCAAATAGCTATTTGAAGAGAAGATCAAGGGTATAGCTGGCCTTAACCGAGATAAAGATTCATAATTCATTATGATCTGGTATCAAAGAACTGGTTTGTGTCAGGGACTTTATATGGTATTATTCAAAACTCATCATGAATCTTCAGTCAATTTTAATTAAAAAAAGGTGTCACATTTGAGGTGTTAAGATTCTAGTATAGGTCAGGTAAGAAGCTTTGCTGTGCCATAAAACATTAAACTGTAGATCTAAAGATTGATTTAATAGAAGTAGAAGTAGAAACCCCACGGCTGGCTGCCAGGGGCTGCTGTCTTCACTACATATTGAGCATTTTCTATTTTCACAGCCTTATTAGAATTTATTTTTTTAATCTCTACTTTGTATTGTGAGTTTTATGTACAGTAAAGCACTTTGCAACAAGTCTTTGGATACACAGATTCTACATTGTGAAAGTCAAAGGTTTGTCATGACGGAGGAAAGACTGTGAGATCAATATAAAATAGAAATGTGCTTAGTTAATTTCATGGCTTTATGTATATTAGATTTAGTTTTTTTTCATGTGTGGTTACATTAAGAAACGATATTCAGTATATACACTCTAAGAAATTTCTGTTTATTAACAGTTGAATGACTATCAACAAATAACCCCAAATGATTGTCTTGATAATTTCAAGACATAAGACCTTTTTTTCTGTCCTGGACTCGGTCTTAACTCGGACTTGAACCTTTTTGGACTCTGTCTTGATTTGCACTCAACTAGACCTGGTCTTGGACTTGGCTTGGACTCGTCAAAGGTGGTCATGACTACAGCCCTGCACTCTGCATGTCGTCGTTTTAAATGGAAACATTTGTACGTTGTGAATACAGCTATTTTACTGACGTCTGGCTAATAACTGTCTAAAAACATATCTCTGGCAAGAAGTTATTTCAATAATTTTATGGTGCTCAGTGGGTAGATTATGGGATGCAGAAAAAGGGTTGAAATGTCCAACTTTGTACAAAAGGGCAACGCCAACACAAAGAAAGAGGAAATCCGGCGGAATATTCAGCGGCAACAAAGAAATCCCAGAATTGGAACGTCACGGATATAGACTATGGCATCACTGACTGAAAAAAAAAACCTCTTATCTGTTACTGTCATAGCTAGAAAGAGTTTACTTTAAACTATAATTTCTTAGCAGATGTTTGGAATATATTAGTGTCCACCATCCATACAAAAACATCTTGTCATTGACTTTTACGAAGCAATTTATGTGTTGTTCTCTTCTTCTTGTGCTCGTCAATCTAATCAAGTGAAAGATTTATTGGAGGCTCCTCAGAAAAGGGAAACTGTTTTGGACACAGTAATCACAGGTTACACTAATTATGTAGACAATGTCCTCTTACCTGTCATCTTGATAACATGGGGAGGAAACGAGGTATTATCTAGAGAAGAGGAAAATGGCCCAGATGGAGTGAGTGTGGTAGGGAACAATGGTACCTGTCACGGGCCCTTAATCAAGGTGCACATATGGAAGAAATACAGTTTTAATAAAGTCTCCTTCCCACACAATTGGGTGGTTTTTATTAAATACCGCCTGGGAGCCAGTTTTTTATGAGTGGGAGACGCCATAAAAACAGAATAGAGTTTGTTTGCAGAGGGCCTGGAGAGTGAGCTCGGCCTCCGCACCGCCTGCATGCACACTTACCCTGATGAGCAGAGACAGAGACCACTGTGGGCCGATGGAGATTGCTGTCTGAGAGCCTATTCCATTAGTTGACATTTAGTCCAGCCAAACAACAACCACTCATTAGAGGACAGGTTTCAAAATGGAATGCTCTCTCGAAAATAAAGGCTCCCTTTTGTTACCCTAACTGATTGTTACCGTGACACGGTGGCAGAGAGCACGCCACGTCCAGGGAATGGAACTTGCTACTAATGCACACAACAACCAGAGCACTTGTGCTTTCACAGGTGGACCTCTTCCATGACAGCAGTGTGATTGCTTTTGTTTTTAAACCCAGAGATTTCTACAGAGCCCCTAAAATTAGAGGTTTCCCCCTAAAAGAGAGTTTTTCTTCACCACTGTCACTCTGAATGCTTGTTCTTGGGGTGATTACTGGAATTGTTGGGTCTTTGTAAATTATAGAGTATTGTCTGGACCAACTCTATCTGGAAAGTATCTTGAGACAACTCTTGTTAGAATTTGAACTGAATAGAAAGGGACATGGGGATTTTGTTCCTCTTGATTGTGAAAGTGTCTCATGCGTTTCACCAATTCATGATTCCATGATGTGGAACCCATGCAACATTAAGGCAAGACCCGCCTAATGACGCAGCCTGATTGGTTTGGAGCTAGGCATTGACAATAGAGTAGTTAAGTTTAGTATAGCCGACTGGTAAGGGGACAGGACCTGAACAAATCTGGTTCCATTACCTTGCGTAAGCATGGACGTCTGGCCAAAAGTAGCGTGTCAATGCCATTGAAGGTCAGGTCTAGACGTTGGGCGGGTTCCATAATAACACTTGCATAATGACTATCCAAAATTCTGATACCATGGAACAAGCACTTGAAATATTTTTTTATAAAGTGGCAGACAAAGCCTATAGAAAATGTGCATTGCATTTGGATACACTTTTTATTTAAAAATAAAAACCTGTCTTACTTAGAATTACATTGTGTTGTTCTATCCTCTCCAGTATTTCCTATATTTCTAAGCAGATATTCTATTCTGTGTTCGGATCAAATTAAAATACAGCATTTAGAATTTCGATTTAGGTTTCTCAAGACGAGAACGTTTCTCATGCGGACCAGAAAGTATCTTGTGCTCACAAGAACCACGAGACAACAGAATTGCCCATGTCCCTTTTGGAGCCCCGTAGATTTCACTGTCAATATGTAGGAAAAAATACTGATTGAAGCCACAATATTCTATTGATAAATAAGAGACACCTGTTTATTTCTATAACTATCTCTTCTCCCCGTCGATGTGGTTCAATCTATTAACTGTCCATGAATGCTTTGATTTTTGGAAGCTTTTAAATGTATTTCTTAGGTTTAAAACACCAAATACATCATTCTCAGTCTGCTACTGTGTGCTGTCTCTGCATATGTAATGAAGACATTGACTCCTACAAGAAATCAAACTCCATTAAGGCTGCAACTAAGCAACTATTCAGCATTTGTTCATCATGAAACCGAATGAATGACCACAGCCAGTTGAGTGAGGTTTCCCTTGTGTGTTCATAATATTGAACTAGAATTGGTCACAACCCAATCCCATACCTGTAAACTTTGCCAAGTGACAACTAATCCATTACATTAAATATTCAGCTTTACAAAAATGTGCCATTAAATGGTTAAGTTTTTTCTGGCTGCAGGAAAGGTCTTAAAATTGTACCAATGCCAAATGTGAAATGTGCTGGCTGCAGTTGAGAAAAGGTTATGAAGTGTTTTGGAAAAAAGAAATAATATGGGCTTGTTGGTCCCCGAGAAAGTATGGAATAATCCGAAAACATGAGACCCTGAAGCTTTCTGAAATGACATCTCTAAAACAACCATCCTTGAACAGAGTGACACAGTCTGGCCTTGGCTAGACTTTCTCTCTGAAACTATTAGAATGCAGTGTTAGATGTGTTTAGGGGGCTAATAATTCAGCTTCAATGTAGAGCTAGTTGGTGAAATCAGGCTGCTGGGAGCACATCACCCCAGTGCTAGCCTGTCTACGCTCCCCCCTGAATCAAGATCAAGACCCTGCTGATTGCCTACAAGCTGTGACATTGGCCAACAACTGAATTTTGGGCGGGCCAGTACAAAACAGAATGGGCCATTTTTTCCCAGAAGAGAAAGACTTATTAAAAATAAAAACTTAGAAGCAGCAAAAAAGGACCAACATAGACAAGCTATCTGGCAAATCCACCCAAGCCGTCTCCTCACACAGACCACAAACACCCAGCAGGACCCCTTACACCCGGGGAACCCGTTCTTCACCCTCGGCCCCTCAGGCAGACTGAGAACCCCTGGAGCACACAGGCTCCAGAACCACTGTGGAGAGTCTTCAGAAACCCAACACACACACACACACTTAGACAGAAAGAACTGTTACCTCAGGCCTAACGCAAAAATGACACGCATTAACTTTTGGATTCACCTATATTCATTATATTTCTATTTTTATTTTTAAGTATTTATTTATATCACTGGTAATATGTATATTTTTGTGTAGTATGGATAATGTGTATGTGGTCTTGTGTAATGTGTGTGCATATGTTTATTGCAATGCTACAAACTGGATTGTGCCAACTAACTTTCTGAAATGCATGCAATGGACAATAAAAAACTATCTGTCTATGCATTGTCAGACTTACTAACATGGACGGAGATTAGTTCTGCTACTGGAGGCAAAAGATTGTTCTTTTAAAAACGCAGCTTAAAAATGAAAACGTAGTAGTGTAGACGCAGGCCACAAACCGTGAATTCAGCTCTTACCCGCAGGCACACATGTTTATTTGCAGTCCTCCAATTCTGTAAGTAATGTCTTGTTCCATCAATCACTCAGCTCTGCCTTTCCTCAAGCATCGCTTACGGATTGATTACCTTTGCGGAGTTCAATGTAATGACAGGGAGCCAAGCTAATTTCTGAAGTGATAAATGTGGAGCTAAGTGACTCCAATCCACTGGGAGGCAAATGGTCCTGGAGCTGCTTTGAGAAGAGCGGCCCTAGCCACTCTTCATAAAGTGCAATGGCGCTCACTGATAACGCTAAAGACAAAGACTGCCGCTTAGCAAACCTCCAAGAAACAAATATTAAATCAGGGCAAGTGAGAGTAATGCTGCTTATCTTTTAACAAATGTTCTTTTTTGATAAAGAGCCTTTAAGTCCCAGTTTGAGATGGCAGAGCGCTAAATGCTAATGAGGAACATGTCACATCAAGTAATACTTGAAGGAGTAAAAGGGTCTTACTTATTTAAAACTAATTGCTGAATCAAACCAGGCCTACAGTTAGAATTGGGATGAAAAGATTTCCATCTTTAAACTAGTGTCAGTTTCTCATCCCTGCTGTTTGCCTGACCTTTATGGGTAAAACAGCCAATCATTTGTATTATGATGGCATCATAAAGTAGTGTGGACTTTTTGAGATTTTAGTTTTTAACCCAAAATGTTGTTGTTAATAGGATGAAAGCATTCCAGTTATCTAAGAATAAAGAGAATACAGTGCACACAGTGTTTGCCTTGCTGATCGGACAGCACAGACGGGGAGAGAGGAGTCTGGTGTGTGATTTGGAATTGAAACCACCCAAATGTATTCCCACAGTCTGTACAGCTCCGTCTCACACGCTGGTCCTCTGAGACTCGTCTTTCAAGCTGGCAGGTGGAACGCCAGCTTCAGCAGCACAGAGTGGCAGGGACGTGTTGATGTAGGCCAGACTGAATCGGGGAGTTTAAGAAAATGAATATAAAAATAATCTTTAATAAAAGATGATTTCACAAGGTCTCGTAATGCTCGAGGAGTGCGTAATGGCTGGCTTATTCCCGCGATACTTCTCTCTGCTTAAACCTTTCAGCGGACACACACTCCCATCACGGTTCAAGAGCAGTCAACCTCCAAATGGCCTGCCCCCGGGATCTGCTATTAATACCACCGGCAATCCTCACATCCCAACATCCATAACTACACATGGAAAAAATCCCATCCGCAAAGGAATGACCCTGGAATTAAAAAGAAAAACACCCACATACTGTCTCCTCACTAAATTGAGCTTGCAGTAATTAACCCATTGTTAAAGAAATGGTAACTTGATAGGCTGTGTTTCAAACCGCCCACTTGCACACGTCAAACACTTTTTAAGTGTATATGTATATAATGTAGATGACTTAAAAAGTCAGTGCACTGAGAGTACCCGGATGAACCCCTCAAAACGGTCAAAAAGTTCAGTGTGGAACGATGGACCCTACATGGGGCGTCATCTTGACTCCAAAGTCAACAGCTGATTGGACAAACGCGTCACGTGGGTCTGGCTGCTCAAGAATTTCAAACCGACCACAATGGAGGAAGCTCGGATTTTACAGATCTTTTTACAGAGTTCAACATGTTTCTGAAAACATGTTGAGGAGAAATAGCAGCTGCTGAATGTGTGCACTGATCCACAAAGGTAAGTTTAAAAGATTTTGGGCAGATTTTGAGAGGCGGCTGCTCCTCATTCGCATAAAAGCAGGCTGGAAAATCCCGTTCACATGTTGCGTTCGTTACTGTTAGGCTGGTAGTAGATTCAGGAGTAGAAACGGAGGAAAGGTTGGGAAACTGGAACGGAGGTTTTATTAAATAAAACGGAAAAATGGTGCAAAGTAATCCTCAGGGACTGAGAGTGGGCGGACAGGCGGGAGGCTGGTCCAAAAAACAACGATTAGTCTCGTGCAGACTGGGCTTCCAGGACTGAAACAGAAGCAAAAACACACCAGAAAAAAGCTTAAATTTGAGATACTAGAGGAAGATAATCCTGCAAAACCACTAGGGCTGGCCGTAGCGAGTGTTAACACTGTAGGTGAACGGCTGATCTGGCAGAGACTGGATCTGAGTCAGGTGTGTGGGGAGCCACAGGTGTCCTGACGAGGGGGGAGAGAGACCCAGGAGCACTACACCCACTCAGCACAGGGAGAACACAAGGGAGAGGGAAACAGACGGACTGGGGAGGCAGCAAGCCAAACCGTGACAGTCCCGTTCATCCCGCTCGCCGTTTCCCTTAAGTGTTCTAACAGAAGTGTTCCTTTTGGGACAACACTAACCATCGAAAGTGCACACTTTGGCAGGAATTGGTCAGTGCATATTAGCAGTGCACTGATGGAAGTATGGGAATGACACTCAGGCAAAGTTAATACTCATTTTTCTGATAACAAATAATAAAAATGAAGCATCCTTACAAGGGAAAATTACAATTTACACTGTTATTACACTAAGGCCTGAATTACACACATAAGCTTAGTACCTTTACATGCACTAAAGGAGAGATGTCAGAGTGTGTGTGTGTAAGGTGTGTGTGGAGGGGAGGGGGGCTGCCAATTGAAGGAGTCCCGAGCTGTTGGGAGTTTGGTGCCTCGCTCAAGAGCACCTTGGCAGTACCCAGGAGGTTAACTGGTACTTCTCCAGCTCCCAGTCCACCACCATACATTGGTCAGTACGGGGACTTGGTGGTTCCGGTTCCCCACCCAGCTCCCTACGGACTGAGCTACTGCACCCCCCCCCCCCAGTTGAATTGAAATGAAATGGATTCATTTTGTCATTTTATTAGTTAAGTGTTAAAATGACAGGTTTATAAATCTAGACAGAGTTAATATTTTCTCAATGATTAATTGTTTTGTAAACCATCCATACATGATATTTGGATTGTTCTCATGATAAAAAGTTCCTGATTAATAAGTGGTTTGTAAAGCATCCAGTAGCATACATTTGGCCCCATTGAATCGGTTTTTGGTGATCAATAAAAGAGAGACTTGCTGATTATTTGTGCACTGATAATAGCTGCCTAAATATTGTTATTATAATGTATTATATCCATCATCACTTTATACTACTATACTACACTTTACAATAGCATCCAAATAATGTTTGTTGACAGCTTACACATCATTAAAAACTACTACATATATAAACATGACATCAATTATAGCATTGCTAATAATTAGCTAATATTATTATTATTTGGTTATTGTTTTACCACCGTTGCCCTGTTTCAGAGGAGGAACATTGCATTTATGCCCTTCCTGGATAGAGACTGAAATGATATTATGTCAGGGTGTCCCTGCTGAGCCCTGGTTGGATAGGCAAACTCTGGCTTTTGTGTTTGAGTGTTCCTGAGCAGCCGAACACCGTGGGCACGTGCAGGAAATGATAATATGCTCTACCGCAGTGACATATCTCTTAAAAGGCAACCTGGAGGAGCAGACGAGATAAGTTTCCCTGCAGTCTTTGTATTTCAATGAGTGAGTGTGTGTGACGCCGGCAAACGGGTGACCTTTGACGGTGCCAGGAGGAACAGTGGATGGTGAGTCATTATGCCCTTGAATGACAAGTAATGCAGTGCGTTTGCCCAGGCGGATTCAGCCCAAGGTTCCAGAAAAAAAAACGCTGGATGAAAAGATGAAAGGACCGTCTGTGAATCACAGCGAGGCCTCTCCCTTCAGAAGAGTGCCTAAAGTGACAAGAATGTCTCCAGTGTAATTCAAAATTGAATTCTTCAGTCTCCATATTGGCTTTTATGAATCACGCGTCGGCTTTGATGTAATCAATGCAACAGCGGTGCAGACGTGCGCCAGGTAGCCCTTCAGAAGCACACTAGTTTGTCTCTGGCACTCTGAAACGGCAATGGAGGGAAATTGCAAGTGGCCCGGTCTACTCTGAGCATCGGAGCCTGACTGATTAATTGAAATGTCTATTAGAGTAAAAAGCTGCTGCAGCCCAAGATCATAGGCTGATTTAGCGACAGCTATAAAATCCAGCCTGATCTATAAAAATAGACTGGGAGAAATAGACTTTTGTCTTCCCCACTCCTTTACATTGCTTTCCCGCTCCTCTCCCCGCAGTATTTCTGTTCCTCGTTACCTGTTTATCTTTTTTCTTTTGTCCTCCTTCAAAGAAACCTAAGCGTGCCATTTGGAGGCGCCTGTGGTTAAAATAAAAAGAGCTCATCCTGTACGGGCTGTTTCTGAAGCCATGCTGCTTCATTGATCAGCAAGCTAACTACAGTATATTAGCTTTATTAAATACCAATATCAAACTACTCTTAAACGCTGCTAGCAAGTTTTGATCGCTCACAAATCTAAAGAAAAAAAACAGCTGCTTATCCTGTTGTGTTTCTTTTCTCGTTCTTTCTCCTTTTTTCGATGAAACAATCAAAGTTGACCTCATTCTCAGCAGCATCAACGAGTACCGCAAACAAGCTGATTTTGTCCACCCAGACTCATTCTTTCAAATGCTAATAACAATGATCTTAATAATAATTCTAAAATAAAAGCATGCTCCCATAATCCCAGGCTTTTGCCGGGCCCTTCCCCATTTTAGGGCCCTGGGTACTTCCACTTTCACTCTAGGATGCCTATGATGTCACACATCACTAACAAATCTGTAATGCATAGATCTTTTTTTTTTTTTATTACTTCTGAAGTTTTGCTTTGAATGTCTGTTGTCATGTTTTATGAGGTCATTTCAATCAGGATATGCAAAAAGGTTTATTGTACAGCATAATAAAATGTACAAAGTCTGTGGAGACTCCATTGTTATACTAATAGCAGTATAATAGTATAATATAAACTAATATATATGTATACGCTTGGTTGCAATCTTTGCCTGAAACGACACCTAATAGCAAAGGGATACACAGATGTGAAGCAGGGTTTTGACTGTAATTGGCCCTTGCAATTTTTGGCCGATTCTGATTGGTTTGGCAGGAAGGTGAACAGCTGATTCGATTTAGGAAGATAGCATTGATTAAGAGTCGGGGCTTTCTGAAAGATTTAACGCTGAGCTACATTACCCTAAAAACTGAATGAAAATCCTCGAACAAAAACCTCAATTTGAATAACTAGTGCAGTGCTCGTTGACAATGAGTCTGTTTGGAACGGGCCGATTGCTTGGCCCCTGCGTAGCCTACTGCTGACTTACAGTGTACTTCTAAATCAGAGGAAGATATTGTACTATTACATGTACAGAGAACGCGACAGATTCAGAATGTAATCGCAAAAAATCACAATGAAAACGGGGAGTAATCAGACATTGGTCTCATGGACTCGTGCTACCCACATGGCCCGTGGTCAATCAGCACAATCTCCCACCAGAACCCGACTGTGTATGTGTGTGTGTGTGTGTGTGTGTGTGTGTGTGTGTGTGTGTGTGTGTGTGTGTGTGTGTGTTATTATCATTGAAGCCTAACCTTTTTCTGCAACTGTGCAAAAAAACTTGCTTTAAACAAAGACCTGCAAAAGAAAACCTGCGCAGCATTCGAACGTTGAGTTGGAATCCCAATGTCAACATTATAAATGAAGCTTGGCACCATTCGGTACAGGCCTACAATCCCCAGACGCACAGTGGAGCGTTTTTTCACTTTTGAAAGAAAAAATGAATTGCCGATCTCATTCATTTTCAGACCAAATTGTGAAGACCAGAGAAAGAGTTTGCATTGTGTGAGGATAGGTTACGGTATCATTTAATCATCGGCTTGCAAAGAAGAGGATATCAATCAATGTGCATTGTGTTCTGGCTGGGTGCTCAGAAAAGAGTCCTTTAGTGGACTGCAATGTCCCAGAGATGATTCATTAAATTGGCTGTATCTCAGTGTTTCTGATCAGAGGCATGAATCACACCACTGGCTCAATACACCTCAATAACCCCTCACACACTCAGGCCGTGGCCTTATTACGTACATCATCTGCTATTCATGACAGGAAACCTGCAGATAAAAATAGCCTGGCTCATACCATGCATGGGCTCCACACGCAGGTGTGAAAGCCATTTGCAAGAGGACAAATAATGACAGAAGCAATGCAAGTGACACAATAACCAAAACACATGAAGGGATATTCACGATGCGGTTTTCATCGGAACATTATTACAATGCCATCAGTGATTCTTTGGCTCAGCACAATAACTCAGCAAATGTGGGTTTATGTGATATAGTCTTGTGGGTGGTCTAATTAGCTGACACTTAGGATGTATGTCAGGACCTCTACTTGGTAATTAGCTCAATAATAACACTCCGTACTTCCATATCACTCAAATGGAGGTTAAGTTGTATCTATTTTTCTATGAGAGAAAAGGAATTTCCTGAGATTAACAACACAATAAGGCATTTGATAATGGACACTTGATGAGTTTTGTCTTCCTAATCTGAAACAGCCTGCATGCCGGAGCTCAGATGTGGCAGTCCTTCTCTGTAATAAAAATGGCAACATGCTACTCATCCTAACAGCTTATCATGATCCTAATCATTAAAGCATGTAACATTCGGGGGTAAAGAATGACGCGTCCTGCAGAGCGGTACAAATTTTTTCATCAGAAGTATCATTAGGCTCTCCGCAAGAGAGATTGCAATTCATCACAGCGTATTTCTTTTAAAACAAACCTGTCAAATGGAAGAGATATGGTCCAAATGTGCCATGAGTCACTATTTTCTCCTCATTTCTCACACTTAAAACCAGTTGAGAATGGTTTGTTATAACACCAAAACTGTCTGGCATTGACTCCTTTTTTTCAATTATGGAAAATATGGATATGAAAAAGATTGGAACCTTGAAGCTAGGGAAAATCTAATATAACAATATTCTTGACCAAAAACATCAATGTCGACATTGCATCGTTATTGTAAGGTTGACTTTTGGTGCTCTCACAAAATTTCTTCTCAATGAGATTTTAGATCAATTATCATCAGGAATGTGGATATAATAACTGAGTGGGTAAAGGCAAAAAACAAAATAGCTAGAACAGTCTGGTATGCTCAAAAAATGGCATCAATTCACTGGAATACAGCCTGTAAAACCAGTCACACCTAACCCTGACCAAAAGAACAAGATCCAGGGTCCAAGCGGCCTAAATGGGTTTCCTCAGGAAGGGGGCTGGCGTCTCCCTTAGCAACAGGGGGAGGAGCACAGTCATCCAAGAGGAGCGCGGAGTAGAGCCGCTGCTCCTTCGCATCGAAATGAGCCAATTGAGGTGGTTTGGGAATCTGGTAAGGATGCCTCCTGGGCACCTCCCTAGGGAGGTGTTCCAGGCACGTCCAGCTGGGAGGAGGCCCCGGGGAAGACCCAGGACTAGGGGGAGGGATTTTATCTCCTACCTGGCCTGGGAACGCCTCGGGATCCCCCAGTTGGAGCTGGGTAACGTGGCTCGGGAAAGGGAAGTTTGGGGTCCCCTGTGACACCGGACAAGCAGACGGAGATGGATGGAGGTAACTGCTTTTTAAGTTTGGAAATGGAACACATTGTTTCCAGCTGCTGAAACAATTCCAATCCATTTCACCAGCAAGATCCCCAAAGACATGTCTACTCACCCATCCTCTGGCTCATGTCTTAGCAAAAGGGACGTGAGTACAAAAATCCAATGACAAATGCAACGTGATATTATTGCTTTTATATTTCCTCTCAGGAAGTGAGATCCAATGACTTCAGATTCAAAGCTATAATGTTGATCAAGCTTGCACAGAAGCAGAACAGCATTAGATTAAAAATGAAAATCTGTATAAAGAATTACTGAAAAAAGATACTTCCGTCTTATTGTTCCTTGCTGGAACATTTTCTAAATGCACTCTTTGTCAATGGTCTAAAGTCCTTGTAGTGAAAAGCTGGTGGGTGAGTGAAAACCCTTTCTGCTTACAGTGTAATGAATATGTATTATTTAAAACAGCATAGACAGATCTACTATAGCAAGCTGCCCGGGAGACGTAAGAACAAGTTACATTTACTGACTGAAATGTGTTCTGAAGAAAGAAGACAAAGAGTCGAGAGTCTCTGTGAAGCTCTACTAAAGCACAGTGAGGCTTTGAGCTCAATGCTTAAGACAGTGCGCTAACATGCACATAATAACAATGATAGAACTCTAATGTTTGGCTGGTATAATGGAATTTTGACCTGTGATGGTGCTGAATGAAAGCAATGAGATCGCCCAAGTTACATATATATCTTTAGGGAACTTGACTGTCATGACGATCCTTCCAATAGTTGCAAAGACACCACATGATATACAACCAGTAGATCCAATCCGGCAATATGATTGGTCAACTAGACATTTAGAAAAAATGAAAAATGAAATTAGCATCACAGCACACCGAGAGGCAATGGAGCACGCCATGATCATCACTTTTTTTATTTTGAGAGTGACTAGCCTCACAATCTGAATACAGTTTAAACATCTTATTTTGTGGGTGTTGTATGTACAATTGTAATATTACACCAGAGAATGGGATTTGACGTCAATAACGACGCTCACACCCTCTCGTGGACTGTCGCTCAAATGCCGACCTCATGGTTTGAGGAAAGCTTAGGGGATCACCAACATAAACACAGAGTCTGTGGACCATGACTGTCTGTGGAAGGTGGTGTGCCAAGTTTCCAGCCCATCTAGTCATAAATATAAAATAGTCTTAGAAATAGAAATAGTTTACGAGATAAATATACAACTGCAGTCTGCTGGTGTGTGAGGGGGTCACCACAGTTGTAGGTACTCATCCTCTGGGCAACATGGGAATCTGTTTACTAAAGAAGTAAAGTAAAACTCCCATATCATAATCCTCCAACTTTCAGCCTTTGACACCAGCGCCAACAGTAAGTAAAGCTTGCTCCATATAATATCACATCCGTCAAACTCTCAACCGATGCCAACATTGAAGCAGGAGCTCAGCTCTACAGCAGGTTTTAACGGCCATGTCAAACTCAGTTAGACAACTGATGTTATTTATTTACCAAAAACATACAATTACACACACACACACACAAAGTGCAGAGATCTGTCCTTTCACTTTTTCACTCCCGTGGGGCTCCCGGAATCCCCTAGGCTTGAATGAACGTCTGTGCGTGCGAGAAGATGAAAAGGTTAGCGAAGACAGTAGCTGAAGTGATACAGACGGCTCACGCTGTGGGAGTCCCAGGAAGATGAATAAAGAGCCGCCTCTTCATGTATAAGTCATGCTGTATGCTGCGTAAACACTGGAGGCTATCGCTGCAGCTCGGAGAATATGAGAGGCTGAGGAGGATAGTGAGACAAGGATGAAAGCGCAAAGGCCTTACAGAGAGAGATGTAACCTCATGCTTCAAAACTTGTCCTTCTGCATTCATCCCAAGAGGTCAAGGCGTGACTCTGAAAGCAAAGCAGGTCCTTCTGTCATCATTCCAAAAAGAAAGGCAGTTTGAAGGCTCTGGGGGAAATTGTGCAATACAGAAGTTGAAGAGACACTTTGAGTCCCTGTATGTTGTTTAAACTAGGAGGAGAAAAATGGTGCTATGGGATCTCTGGGTATCCAAATAATTCATTACACTGTAAAATTGGTGAGCTTTGACACAATGGTTTTATAAGTACAAAGCTGACATCAGCATGCTCACAGCGACAATGCTAACATGCTGATGCAGGTTCACCATGTTCACTATCTTAGTTTAGCTTGTTAGCATGCTAACATTTGCTTGATTTACACAAAACACAAGGTACAGATGAGGTTGATGGGAATGGCATTAGTTTTGTGGTATTTTGTCATAAACCAAACTATAATGTTGACCTGATAATGATGAGATAAAAAGCTTAGGGATCACCAATGTCTTTTTGAGTGTGTGTACCTGAATAACAAATGAGATATTTCAGTCTGGGCTATATTGGTCTGGTTGACAGACAGTCCTACTGTACATTAGCTACAGTAAATCTGGAGATCCACACTGCTAGCGTGGCTAACAAAAAACATGGAATCAAACTGAGAAATTCGTAATTTCTTCTCACCATATGGCTTTGGTAATTAATGTCAATACTTTGTTGGTATCCACAAAAATGAATGGCACAGAGTATTGCAAACTGTCACTTATAAAAACAGTGATCTTGTTGTGTTATTCCTTTTGAGACGGTTTAAGACATATGGCTTCTTCTTTTCAATGATACAAGGGCTTTGTAGTAATACATATTTGCATTTCTCAAAGTAAACTAAGGTCTCGTATCGATACTATGAAAAAGTAGAACCTAGATAAACAGATTATTTTCTTGCAGCTGTGGACAGAGAAGAAACAAACAATCATATTAGCACTCGAACTCACTGTCTGATCCTGTCTGATGAATTGGATTGTATTGCAGTAATCCGTAGAAGAGGGTGTTAGCATTACATAACTGGTCTTTCCTGTGAGTCTAAACATGTTTGACAGGAACAGTGGCACTTTAGCACTTTTGAGCAACAGAGAAGCAAAATAGGTCACCGCTGAGAAGTAAGTATTTTCCAGCACACACACACCCACACACAAGGACAGATGTATGTGCCACAAGGGCATCCTAAGGATGTTTGAGCATGCCTCTGCACTTTTGATGCTTTATAATTGGTGGGCAAAGCAACCGGATTCCCCCTCGGGAAACTACAAGCTAATTACAAACTTCGGCAAACTATTGCCAATTTGGCTTTATCCCCTTAGACATGGTTTCCTTCATCTCGTACAACATGACCTGTCTAAAGATAGAAAAATAACTTAATAATAACTTAAGTAAGTTAACTTTAACTAAATAAGATTATCACAAGGATAGCTGGAAGAGTACAAATACATCTTACACTCACCATGTATAATGATGTGGTTCAAAACCTTCTAGCCACACAGAGACAGGTGTACTTTATCTTGTTTGCATGCATCATTTATGTACAGAAAACAAGGTTTTGAGGTTAATGGCATCTTAGAAAGAACCTTTAATTTTTACACCAACTGTCACATTTTGGGTGCTGTTTCTTTTTGGATTAAAAGTTTATGTACATAGCCACTGAGTATCATTATGCAAACTGAGCATAAAAGATGTGAATGCTCGCACAATTGCACGTGACGCCTATAAGAGATGTTAAAAGGATCCTATCTTTTGCTGTCTCCTCTTCGTCTGATTGACAATCTGGATGGGGGGGGGGGGGGGGGGGGGGGGGGGGGGGGGGGGGGGGGTGGTGTTCCATTTGTACCATGATTGCTTGTGGATGATTGAAAGACACAAAGCATGCAGAGACATGCTGATTGTGTTTGCCATCTCTAAAGCTTTAACTGCTCGGCAGTCCCAATACCTTAATCCAGTTTATCCCTCTGAGGCAAAAACAGCCATCTTGCTCGTTGTCAATCTCTTGATTGTTCGGTGACCTTGAGCAAGCAGATAATAAGAGTGCTCGGTTAGCACAGGCCATCGTTTGACAGAGCCATGTCAAAGAGATGGACACCTGAGGAAAAAAATGACTCTCATTAAAACTAAAGCCAGCAGATTAAATCAGAGAAAGGCAGAGAGGTGCAGGAGCCTAAACTGTGCAAGATGAATGAAGAAAGATGAAAAACCAAAACAGCAGCCAAGTAGTATTGTAAAATATGAAGATATTAACATACAAGCTTATTGTGTGGAGACTTGCCATTGAGCATATATAGTGGCTTGAATAAGTTATCACACCCCCATGCTTAAGTTGATTAAAAAGGGGAATGAAAAACATCTTTTGGAAATTGATTTTAAGGCCTTGATTAAAAAATGTTAGAAATGTCCAACCTTTTAAGGACACAAATTTTCTTTGTGAATGAATAATGTATTGTAAATAAATCAATGTTTTTCCTTGAAAAACAGGGGGCATAAGTATACACCCCCCTATGTTAAATTCCTTCCTTAAAAGGTTGGATTTTGCCCTTATTTTAATGAAGGCATTAAGATCAATTTCCAAAAGATGTTTTTTATTCCTTTTATACGAAGTATACACAGAGATACACTGGTAAGAGCTAATGAGGTTTAGCCATGTATCAGCTGATTTAAATAGCTCACGTCACTGTATTATGTGAACAGTTAACTTCATTTATGTTTTCTTTTGAGTTCCTTCCCGAGACTATTTACCAGAGCCACCGTCCAGAGCTTTGCGCCGCCCAAGACGATTGTGATGGGTTTAAAGAAATGCAAACAACCCAGAGCGTTTTTTTTTCTCCTATCGCAGAATGTTTGTATGTAGTGTAGCCGGACCGACAGTATCTCCACAGGGGAGATACTAATTCCATAGTCTTTCCAATTTCCACAGCAAGGTCGGCGATGGGTGGAGAACCTGGAACTAAATTGAGGGGTTAGAAAATGGTGAGAGAAAATCAAGTTGCAATCCTTCTTCAGTGACTCATTCTCAGTGAAAGAACAGGAGAGCTCTTGGCAGAATGAATTAACACAGTGAACAGTGGAAAGATGGGAGAACCATCTGCATGAAGAACATGCCAATGCTGGGTTAGCTTTACAGAGGGACATTCTGCCCACAAACAAGCATGCCAAAGCAAGTTGTCATGGAGAGGCTGAAATGAGCTGCTGGCATGGCAGATAGGTGGGAGCATGAACGCAGCGTAACTGCAAAGTGTTTTATCTCTTCAGTTTATTGCCCTGCATTCTAATAGGCGCTGTGGGCTTGTCTTTCCTGGCAAACAAACACTGTTTATTGTAAGAGTATTGATGTAACGTACCATCTGAGATAGTCAGATGTGTTTAAAATCACAGAATAAAACTGAACACCCCTTGTTTTTTTTAGTCAATGTGACGCCCAGTTATCTGTTCTAGGAAATATTTGACTTGGACTCAGAGGTTATGTGCTAGCTGAAGTACTGCTGAGGGATAATTATTCTCTAATTAGTCTGCCTGCCCTCCTACTTTTCAAGCTTCGCTACCCCCGGCCCCTGTAGGGGAGATAGGGGGCAGGATTCCTTTCCTGCCCAACCCTGAGGGGATCAGACCTTGCCAAACAGTCAATCAGGCTTCTGAGCACAGTGTGCATGCCACAAGTCAAATGTTGCTGCAAAAGTTATGGAAATGATCAATAGGTGTGTTTTCCGTCATTATACATGCATGCATCTTTTCTTGATTTTTTGTCTGGGTGGGCGGTGATGACCTGTTCATGTTGTCATTTGTGTGTTTTGTATTTTGTTGAAAAAATAAAAAAGCTAACCTGACCAACGCCATACTAGATGACTAACCATCTGTTAAGTGATTAGGCCTAAAACAGGAGGAGACCTTTAATAAATGATCCGTAAAACTGAATTGATTACAGTGATTTTAAACCCATTATATTGTACATGTGTTTCATGGGTGTGTGAGATGATGGAGTATTCGGATTTGCTTGACAGGGTGAAGCAATGTGTAGCCACTATGCTCAGCATGTACACACCCGATTCTTGACTATTTGTCTAAAATGTCTTATTTATAGTTTGGTACATGTAAATCAGTAATGAAGGTCAAATCAGTCATTCATAAGCTTGTGAATCGCCCTCGAATGAAAATGCCAAGAAAGGATTTAAAGATAAAGGATCAAGTGAAAACGAAATGATATGGAATACATTTATGGCTCAAAAAGGGATTTTCGGCCTCTGACATTAATACTTTATGGAGGAATTATTCCTCACACATGTTGCTTGTGGCTACGGTCTGATTCAGCGTAACAGTTCTCTTGTAGGGTGTGCTGAATATATTGGCAGGTCAGTAATTGATTCAACATCTAGCAGGAAGCCATGCAGGCAGCTTAAACT
Source organism: Etheostoma cragini (assembly GCF_013103735.1). Lineage (NCBI taxonomy): Eukaryota > Metazoa > Chordata > Actinopteri > Perciformes > Percidae > Etheostoma > Etheostoma cragini. The sequence goes on along the minus strand of NC_048419.1, from coordinate 2,408,106 downwards.
GGAACCACTGCTGGGTTTTGTGTCGCAGGTTCTTTCAACTGAGCAAATTCTGCTTTCTGGCTCTTTTGAAAAGCTTAAACAGCTAATTGGGATCATTAGAAGAAAAAAATTGTCATGACTATTTAGTGTGTTCATTCTGATTAAGAAGTGAAACAACGTGGGCCATTAGAAGGTTTTATTTCTAACTATGCACTGCCTCAAAGTATTTACTGACTTAGACCTCTACCACATGGCAAATGGAATTGTGTCCTTGAGAGACAATGAAGCAGATCTGTACAACATGATCTGCATTTGGTGTGTGTTTTACAGCTTCTTTTAGTTCCTTTGCTTGTTTGAAGTCGAATATATATGCCACAATTTGTTAATGTGCTGCATCAAAGTGCTGTGGAAATTAGCGCCGTTCAAAGCTCAAGCTTGAGCATTAATATTCAAGCATGCCAAGTGTCCATGTGTAGGGAAGAATATAGTTTTAACAGCAAAAAAAAAGCAAGATCGGATGCACAGTACATGAGGGAGGCAAGGGAAAGGTAGAGGTGAAATGTTCAGATGTTTTTTGGTAGAATTCTTACAGTTCCGAATTGGAGATAGGAAGCGGCTGTGCAGTCCTGTCAGGGTTGGGGAGGTCATCGCACCACTGGGAACACAGGGAGAACAGAGCTGCCGTTTGGAATTTAATATGAGGAGCTAGAGAGCGGGGGATGAAATGGAAGAATTTAGTGTGGATGAAAATGAGACAGGCTGCTCTCTTCTGTATGAGTTGTAGAGGACTGGAGAAAGGTCTGTTGGGAACCCAGCCAGGAGGGAGTTGTAGCAGCCCAGACAAGCGATGGATTTGGACAACAAGAAAGGAGATAGGACGCGGTTGCCTTGTGTTTGACTCTCTACACCAAGGTTCTTGTTAGTCTGTGCAGACAAAGACCAAGGGCACTTTCAACGGGTAGGATTTGCCTAAGAAGAAAGTGTTGAGATTGATGCACAGTAGTTGGCAGGCATTCAACTGCAGATGTCAGCCCTGCAAGGAGAAGAGCAAGCTTTGATATGTGTGTTGATAGGAGAGAAGAAGAGTTTAGTGTTGGCAGCATCAACAATGGTAGGAAATAGGGTGTGAAAGGAGCAACAGGCCCTCCAAAACATACAAGTACACATGTTCTTACCCTTTAATTAGCGCCCCTAGCACTGGCCGGTAATACAGCCTCACATCTAACTAGAGAACATAACCATCATGGTTTTGTGAAAAAGTCACTGTTTGGTTTGGTTTAGGATAGTCTGGCATTACAGGTGAAAGAGTTAGTCTCACTTTATTCTATTATAGGATTTTTGGACCATGCAGAAAGGCAGTCTGCATCTCACTGTTTTTAAATTGATTTAGGACCCAGGTTTTTTATGATGACGTTGTTTGAATATAATGAGTGAAAGTGTGTCTATGTATTTACCTGGAAGTGTCTCTGTGTCCATTTGAAGCTGCTTCCTACTTGCCAGGACAATCTTGTAAAATAGGTTTTTAATCTCAAGGAGTTTTTTTATCCTGGTTAAATAAAGATTTGAATGAATGAATGAACCAGACCTTCATCCACGGTGCTGTGGAGGAGGGTTTGGCTAGTCCACACAGCATTCCTGGATGGGGGAAAAACCTGCTCTGATTTATTGGCATTTCTCTAACCAATCACAATCATCTAGAGCAGGAGTAAGCAGAGTTTGGGTGTTTTTTGCCCCCAACATTTCCTTCCAGGCAGTTTAGGGTTGAGGTTAGGGTTAGCTGCCTGGAAGGTGACGTTGGAGACAAAAAACACCGTCGAGGGGGGTAAGCGCCGGAGGCAGGTACAATGCCTCTGGCAACACCAACAATCTTGTAAAAGAAATGTCGATACAGACTAGGTTTAGGTACAAAAGCTACAAAAACTACTACGTTGCTCAGTTTGTTCAGTAAAGTTCTCGCTATTTACTATCCCAACTAAGTGGACATGAGCCGTAAACAGCAGTTAACTTCATTTAATATTGTATGAGGCATTTTCTTTTGGGTGCAAATGTTCCACCAGAACAAGTTCCTTGCCAAGACCATTTAGCAGAGCCACCGTCGCTTCGTCCGGAGCTAAGCACCGCCCTAGACGATTGTGATTGGTTTAAAGAAATGACCCAGGGGGGTTTAACCTCTTATCCTGGAATGTATGTGTGGAGGGGCCATGGCATTCTCCACACCGCTGCACAGATAGAGCGGGCAATGCGAGACTGTCTATTTGTATATAGTTCCTCTTAATGTCTGTCCCAGGGCCGAGCACGGTGTCATGTGTCAACCAATAAAAAGAAAGCAAGAGATTTCTCTTTAAAGAATCTTCACTCGCATGGATGCCGCCACAATAATGTGTTAGTTAAAGATTTTATGAACATTATGAATGCGCCGATAGATAAATTGATGTGGATGGTTGGTCTGGGGGGATGTATGGAGACCCAGAGTGGCGGTTTCCTCTCGGAAGTGTAGTTTACAGACCCCCAGATGGTACCTAGATAAGACATGAGAGAGGTGTGCAACAGGAAGGGATGGGGGGGAGATGAATGGATGGATGGATGAAGGAGAGAGAAAGGGAGGGTGGGTCAAGCAATCAGAGACACAAGGCACGGTATATATGTAGGTTTGTCTGGTGATTAGAGATGTGGTTTAGGCGTGGCCCCGCTCTCGGATCTAAGTTAATAAATTAACTTCATTTTTTTTATGCTATATTCTGTGGTTATGGCTGATACTGGGGCAGGTTTAGCAAAGAGAAAAATAAAGAATTGACCATCTAACAAGGTCAAATAGTCAACATTGTTTTCTCATTCAGCAAGTGGATCCTGATCTTGAATTGGCCCTTTTTCTGTAGACAAGTATGTAATATGTCCCACATTATTCATACCAATTTATGAATTTATTTCAGTGGCTTTGTTTCAGCCATTGTCATGTCAGCTATTAATTTCACATATCTAGATACAAGACCTCATCGCTATGAATCGTGCAAAACAGCTTTGTAGTATTACAAATAAGTTGTGTCTTTCTTTCACTCCCTTCCGAAAACAAAAACTAGCCAGATCAAGATCTTTAGGACACCAGGAAATGGAAATGTCTTTAGTCGCCAGGAGACGCCAAAATCAACACAGTACAAAAGCTCATTGTTAATGCTTTAAATCATCATAATAATGATCAATCAAACATGAAATGGACTTCATCTTCATCCATCCATCTTCGACCGCTTATCCGGTGTCGGGTCGCGGGGGGAGCAGCTCCAGCAGGGGACCCCAAACTTCCCATTCCGGAGCCACATTAACCTCCCTAGGAAGGTGTTCCAGGCACGTCCAGCTGGGTGGAGGCCTCGGGGAAAACCCAGGACTAGGTGGAGGGATTATATCTCCAACCTGGCCTAAGAACGCCTCGGGATCCCCCAGTCGGAGACCTTTCACTTTTTGTTACACTCTGCTTCACATTACCTTCCTGTTTACATCAGGGACAAATTGCAATAACAAAGCGTATGAATTATTCAACTGAGGATTTCCCTCCCACCGATCCATGTCCATGTCTTTGCAAAATGTCCCAGTTAAAGATCTTTCTGCTAAGCCACTGTTCATGCATTACATATTCACAAATCTGTTCCAAAGTTAAATCATCTGACATTCATGTTCTCATAGATCCCACACTGTATCCCTAGAGAAGGCCCGAACTGCTGTTTCTAGACAGATATGATCAAACGGCTCTGCAATGAATGTGTTTCAATTGACATTTACTCAACATTCAAAACATTTACAGCGTATTGATGTATAGATATAGAAGCAAAGAGGTAGCGGAATGATGACATCCTGAACGGAGTATGAAGTAACTTTCTCTGTGTGTGTCATAATCTGAATCTTGTTCTTTGCTTTGATAGCCGGTCTGGCCACATGTGCGTGTTAGTTTGTGTGGCTGTGTGTGAGAGCCATTGAGGCAATGCTAGTCCCTGTTTTTTTTCAGTATTTTGAGTTCAGTCCCTTTGGGATTGCCTCTTAAGTATCAGCCAGCTTCTTTAGAATCCAACTTTCCACTGCTCTCTAATTGAGAAAGAGTAGGAGTGAAAACAACGTGGGAGAGAGTAGCAGACGTACAGGAGAGACTGAGACGTTGTGCTGCATGGAGACGGCAGCAAGTGTTTCTGTCTTGTCTGAGGTGATCAATGTCTGTGAGGCAGCACAGAAAGGCAGAGGCAGCAGAGATGTGCTCTGGTGTCTGGACGGCGGACTGACAGCTCCAGGATCCGGTCTCTACGATGGAGTGAGTGTGAGCTGACCTGAAAAGGTCTGGGTCGGAACAGGTTAAATTGACTGCATTGTTGGTGGCAGCTGGCTTCGTCTTCTGGAAGAGCAAAGGGGAAAGTAATTAAAACAAATAGGGTGTCTGATGTGGATTGACTCTGTCCTTCCCCAGCAAACTGCTGTGGATAAGCTCCCTTGTTATTGTGCAGCTGTTCATGCATAGGGTGAGTTACACAAGGTTGCAACCCTACAGTTAGCCACAAGCTAAGGCCAAGCTATATCAATGCTGATTGGAATAATACCAGGAGTGTTAAGCTCAGTGGGGGAGGCAGTGTCTCTCTTTGTAAACTAGATGTGAAGCAAACCCACAGCAAGGCACCTGTCAACTGAGGACAACAGCAAGGTAGCAGCTCACTACAGCTGACTCCCACTAGGCAAGCCAGACAGCACACAACGTTGTTTTTTCATACAGCACAAGTAAACTCTATGTGCTTTATGTTTAAGTGCATACAGCAACAAAAGACATGAGGATGCATGAAATAATATTCAAGAATTAACAACACTCACAATGCCCCACCCTCCCAGAAGATATGAACCATAAAACACACACACAAAGATAGACTTGGACTATGGCTTAGATCTTTTCAATAGTCAGACTTCTATGGGAACATTGATTTATCAAGAAGATTTGCTATTTAGAGAGTTGTGCGACTTTTCAATCCGTGTGTGTAATCAGATTTGTCATTGTTAAAAATAATTTCTAAATGCATTCTGAGATTGGAATATGTGAGAAGAATCTGTCAGCGCCTTCCCATGACGTGTTCAGATGATATCGTACAAGACGTTGTGCAACAATTTGTGTGATATTCTACGATATTGCGCAACTGCCGGCTGGTCATGTGACAGTTAAGTTCAGGGGTATTTACAAGTTGAGTTTACAAAGTTGAAAGGTGACTATGAGCCGAGTACAGGGCCCAGTGACGCTAGCTGTTACAGTTAGTTTTAGCCGACAATAGGTGAGCGTCGTGCAGCAACGACAGTTTAATTGAGGCACCAATACGACTTGTTGAGATTAGAAAAAGGATTTTGGTTTGGGTTTAAAGACGAGTCCCACATTCCCGGACACAAACACCCGTTTCCTGGGTAAAAGTCTGTTGTTTTCCAAGCCCTTTGTAGGATCCACCCATCCTTCCCAACCTCCTCCATGTGTAGATGCTCCTATGCAGCTGCAGTCAATGTCGTGCATACAGTAATAAACCCATGGAATACATACAAACTACGTTACTTTTTGTAAAGTGTACAAATGGATCATGAGAGCAGCCTGAATCTGCAAAAGTGTACACACATATGTAAATGTGGAGACATATGCATGCATGGACATCATTGGCTAAAAAGTCTGGTGTTTTTGCAGGACCTGGATGAATGATGGAATAAACTGTTTCTTTATAATGTGAGGGAAACATCCCTGTGAGGAAACCAGCCCAGAACTGGACCTGTTAGACCAGAGTTCATGCACATTTTTCTGCGTTCTAGTTTGTTAATGATGTTTTCTTTTTACAGAGACATTTGAGGACAGTAATAGACCTGAAACATTTGCTGAAAAGTACTCATGGATTGTTTTGTATGCATCTCCAGTACACGTAAACTACTTATCTCATTAAATGTAATTACTTGGCGCCATCTGCATCCTCTAGTTAAAAAAGAAAAAGATTGAAGACCAATTATATTTCATGTTAGCATGGAGACTAAAATTAGAACAGAACAGGCTTAAAAACTGGAAATATTTATCATTTTTAACTCAACAGGTCATGTTCTCCTCACATTTAGAAAAGTCTTCTTCCATTCACAAAAGAACATAAAAGGATTTCTTGGATGTTTTGAGTAGTGCAGCATTTGAACATATTTGGACTCCACATAGTTTCAGTATACTGGAGGAACCCATTTTTGGCACCATTGAACACACCATCACTTGTATCTAGGCCATGTATGGCATATGAAGACAGGCCTCGGTTTGAAGTTTAATAAACCATGACGAAGCGCTTTATTATGGCGCTGTTAATTCCCGTTGTTCATGACAGGGGCGCGCAGACGAGGCGCTGTCCGTGGTGCTGAGACGCAGGGACGTCACCCGCGGGTGACTAATGCATCATGGGTGACTCGTGGCACAGTCCACTTATATTGTATTTCAACTAAACTGACGTGCAAGGCTGCATCCAAGTGAACTTTAAATTAGGACCATAAATCAGCCTTGGTGACAAATGATTTGAGTTTTGATCTCCGGACTATCATCTGCTATAATGGATCTGTATCTGGTCTGACGGGACTTGTAGGCTATGGCTGCGAAATAAATGTCTCCCGATGTTTTTCATGCTCCTTGCCCTCAATTATAACGACAAAAGCAACCTTGCAGTATTGGAAGTGGTGAATATCGTGCTCGCGATACCAAATACGCACAAAAAATGTCCTTCAAATTGCTGATGGCTGATTTACAGTTGTTTTCATACACGTGAAAGAAGTGGCGTGTCAGTGAGCTGCAGCGTGCATGCAGCTCGGGCCCTTCTGAAGTGATTCATTCGGGCAAATCGTGGTCCAGTGTGGAGTGCATGGAGATAAAGGCACGGTGCATGGAGCTCGGTGTTTATTATGAGGCGAAGCTGTAGACTGCTGGACACGATTCTTCCGTTTGCTGTGACGCGTGTAGATCACCAATGCAAATGAGACTGACTCCCCCTCCTCCTCTTCCTCCTCCTCCTCCTCCTCCCCATCTCCCCATCTCTCTCTCTCCAACACACACACACAAACAGCCTGTGCTTTATTTCGCCGTGCCAGCCTTTCAGTGCGACGGCTGGCTGAGAGAGAGAGAGAGAGCGAGAGAGAAAGAGAGAGAGAGAGTTTATATAACCCCAGCTCTGGGAAATGCTGGAGAACCGAGGAGACCTTCACTGGACAATAGGTGGGGGGGGGGGGAAGGCGATCGTAACGGCATAAGTGGTCGCTCCATACAAGGATGCCGAGCGTACCGCTCCGCCGCTGAAGGTAAGCCGCATGTACAAGTGGAGCCTCTACTGTAAATGGTGGAAGCACAGTGAGGGCTTTTTCTTTCTTTTTAAAGATGGAAGACCTCGTTTTCTCAAATAGGGGATGCGTATTTGCTCTCGCTTATTAGGGATTCTATCCATTAACATGCCATTCATCCACGTCAAAACACACCGATTATTACGGTTATTTTGCGTAAAATAAATGGAGTTTAACATAACTTGGGCACTCGCCACTCAAAGTGCAAACTGTTGCTTCTATCCTAGGAAAGCACTACCGCACCCCTACTTTTTTGGCGTGAGGTGTGTGTGTTATTGTATGTTCGTGTGTGTGTGTGTGTGTGTGTGTGTGTGT